>NC_092816.1:25197500-25402500 GCF_023375885.2 Dermacentor andersoni | reverse complement strand
CTAAAGGGGACACATGTTTAACTCCGCAATCATCTTTTCTTTTTTTGCCTTCCTGTTCAAGTGTCTTATTTATCTTAGAGCACATAATAGACAACTTGCGTGGGGCCGAGAAAACGGTACTGACGTCATACCTATTGGCCACATTCCTTAAACCATGGTATAATCTATGTATGTAGGGTACAACAGCAAACTTTGTTTCTTTTTTCTGTTTTTCTTGTTTCTTACCGGGGCTTTTTACCCATTTTACAAGTTTTTCGCAGGTTAGTGATAATAAATGCACGGGATAGCTAGCCTTTCCAAGCCTTTCTATCTGTTGTGAAAAACTTTGTTGCATATTGTGCGGACACGACTTTGTAATGGCAGACCTAAGAGTTGAATAAGCTATCCCCTGTTTAACAAGTTTAGAATGGCAAGAAGAAAATTCTAGCAGTAGCTTCTTGGCCCTAGGCGAATAATGCCAACAGACATGCTCATCCTGGAACGTTAAGCACAGATCTAGAAACTGTAATTTGTTGCCCTGGATAATCTCTAGCGTGAAACCTAGGCCCCCACCACATTCCCTAAAAACCATTTTACAACGGTGTTCCCTATGTAAAACAACAAAAGTTCTAAAAAAAGATTTTACGGGCATCCCACAGTGCTGAGTAAACCGGTACTCATCATTGTTGAGCGTCAGTGCTTCTTTAACACTACACAGTAGTTCCGATTGCGGAAGCGAATAAAAAAGGTCTTTAACATCAACACTGATCATTGAGCATTTACCTGGATTATTTTGTGTTAGGGAGGCTACAATTTCTTCCGAATGTCTTATCAGGAAGGGGTCATTAAGACGAACTGAAGACAATACATTATGCAAAAAAGTTGAGACTGTGTACTGCCACGTTCCTTTTTCAGAAATAATGGCTCGAAAAGGAACTTCCGGCTTATGTGTCTTAGCACTAAAAAATATGTCGAGGTGCAGACCCTTGGAATGTTTAACTCCCGACGCGAGGCGCTCCAGACCAAATTTCTCAAGCAAATCAATTGCAGCTTTTTTCACTTTCTTTAAATTGCTAATTTTTGGAGCAAAATTTTTGTCAATAGCGATTGACAAAAAGTGATAGTAATTTGCTTGAGAAATTTGGTCTGGAGCGCCTCGCGTCGGGAGTTAAACATTCCAAGGGTCTGCACCTCGACATATTTTTTAGTGCTAGGACACATAAGCCGGAAGTTCCTTTTCGAGCCATTATTTCTGAAAAAGGAACGTGGCAGTACACAGTCTCAACTTTTTTGCATAATGTATTGTCTTCAGTTCGTCTTAATGACCCCTTCCTGATAAGACATTCGGAAGAAATTGTAGCCTTCCTAACACAAAATAATCCAGGTAAATGCTCAGCGATCAGTGTTGATGTTAAAGACCTTTTTTATTCGCTTCCGCAATCGGAACTACTGTGCAGTGTTAAAGAAGCACTGACGCTCAACAATGATGAGTTCCGGTTTACTCAGGACTGTGGCATGCCCATGGAATCTTTTTTATAACTTTTGTTGTTTTATATAGGGAACACCGTTGTAAAATGGGGTAGTTCTATGTATGTACAAAAATCGGGAGTTTGTATTGGTTCTAAGCTTGCGCCAATTTGAGTGACATTTATCTAAGTCGCGTTAATAGAAAACTACAAAACAATCTTAAGGAATTGGCGGTACATGCGTTTAGATACGTAGACGACTATCTGGTGTTTTGTTCTCGCGATAACTACACCAAGAAAGCTACGGATATTTTCAAAGTTTTTAGGGAATGTGGTGGGGGCCTAGGTTTCACGCTAGAGATTATCCAAGGCAACAAATTACAGTTTCTAGATCTGTGCTTAACGTTCCAGGATGAGCATGTCCGTTGGCATTATTCGCCTAGGGCCAAGAAGCCACTGCTAGAATTTTCTTCTTGCCATTCTAAACTTGTTAAACAGGGGATAGCTTATTCAACTCTTAGGTCTGCCATTACTAAGTCGTGTCCGCACAATATGCAACAAAGTTTTTCACAACAGATAAAAAGGCTTGGAAAGGCTAGCTATCCCGTGCATTTATTATCACTAACCTGCAAAAAACTTGTAAAATGGGTAAAAAGCCCCGGTAAGAAACAAGAAAAACAGAAAAAAGAAACAAAGTTTGCTGTTGTACCCTACATACATAGATTATACCATGGTTTAAGGAATGTGGCCAATAGGTATGACGTCAGTACCGTTTTCTCGGCCCCACGCAAGTTGTCTAACATGTGCTCTAAGATAAATAAGACACTTGAACAGGAAGGCAAAAAAAGAAAAGATGATTGCGGAGTTAAACATGTGTCCCCTTTAGTGCCTTGCAACACGGGTATAGTTTATCAGATTCCACTCGAGTGTGGGAAAGCTTACATTGGACAGAGTGGCAGGTGCATTAACATTAGACTAAAGGAACACAAACATTCACTAAACAACCCTAATGCATCACATTTAGCGGCACATTGTTTCGATTGTGGTTGCAAACCTTTCTTTGAAGACAGAAAAAATTCTTTCTAGACACAGATGCCAAACCACGCGGGAAATTATCGAGGCATTCCACATAAAAAGATTAGGAGACACTTGCGTCAGTCATGCGTTGTTGTCTCTGTTAAATTCCGAATTTCAGTACCTTCGCAATACGTGTACTAATCTGAAGTAATTTTTGTTCTTTGACTTCCATACCCCCTGATATGTTTAACTGATGCTTTTTACCTTGTCATCTTCTTATGCTACGGTTTTTGCATTCACCTATATATATGTTCTTCGTTTTAATAAAAATTTAGTTGAGAGTTAGCGCTCGTCCTGTCTGCTCCTTTCTGTGTCCGTGTTTCACTTCGCGCTAGAAGCCAAAATCATGTTACCGTACCAACTCGCCCAACTGTCTATCCTTTTGCATTAGAAATCTGTGAGTTGGTCTTTTCCGAAACCACTGTAAACGCTAGCCATTTTAAAAAAATTGTGGGGTTTTACGTGCCAAAACTACTTTCTGATTATGAGGCACGCCGTAGTGGGGGACTCCGGAAATTTCGACCACCAGGGGTTCTTTAACGTGCACCTAAATCCAAGTACACGGGTGTTTTCGCATTTCGCCCCCATCGAAATGCGGCCGCCGTGGGCGGGATTCGATCCCGCGACCTCGTGCTCAGCAGCCTAACACCATAGCCACTGAGCAACCACGGCGGGTGCTAGCCATTTTACGTAAGCTGTAAATTCGCATATAAAATTGTTTCGCTTGAGGTCCTCCAATAGTTAAAGCTGATAAAACTGCGATAACTTTTTTTGGTGCATAGTTATGAATTTGTAAACATTATGCTTCAGCTTTTTTTAAATATGTACCAATTTCCAGCAATGTTATGCAAGAACTTCGACATCTTAAACTAAAAGTGTGCTTCCTACAGTTGCCAGAGTTTATTTATCTCTCTCTCAAAAAGTGCAAATTTCATTTAAAAATGTCCTACGGCTTTCTCGTGAAAGCATTTCAGCGATTTATGTGTATTTGAATAAAGAAATTAGATTTGGCGCAGAACTAAAGCTTCCCCTTGAGCGCGAAACCATTAGAGGCAATCGCTGCTCATGTCTTCATGAAGTATGCACTACGTTTAACGCGCATTCGTATTAAGAGCGCTGAACAGCTCTTTGTATGAGCAGCTGTTGCGGAGAATTGAAAAGGAGTAGCGAGTAAATTTCTAAATATTGAGGGCCTGCCTGTTCCTGTTACACATTATTAGATTGCCTACATTTGACTAGAATTTTGAATAGTACTTTTCCCTGGCTCGATTTAAACGCTGGAGACAACAATCTAATTTAAAATAACAAGGAAGCAAACACCGTAGGCTGGGGGGTACCTTGTCGTTAAAGCGCAGGGCAGTCAAGTTTTAATCGGTTTGTCTTGACCAAATTCCTACCAATTTACCTTCGTCTCTCCTTCTCTTTGGGACTCAGGCGATCACTTATTTCGGCTTTCGTACTTTGACGGTGCACTACTCGTCATGATAACCAGCCTTTAATCACCCGACACATAACAAATATGAAATAAAAACCAGGAAGCTGCGTTCCTTTGCTCTTCTAACAGCTCACATAGTTGTGCATATTTGAGAGGGACGAGAATTTTCTGCCTATTCCAACACCAGTTTACACTTTTTACTCGGCATCGCAGCATATACTTTCCATACTTTTTACTTTCCACAATCACTCTTCCTCGCCGTAAGGACTGTACTGTCATATTCGTTGTCGACTACCAGCCTTTTCTTAGACACATTTTCTTTATGTCACCGGCACGTCAATTTCGACTAACTTGCCTGTAACGTACACATCATTTGGTGTGGCAGACTTTAGAAATAAAGGCCGATGCTTACAAAATTCCTTGATGTATAGTTATACATCAGAGCAAATTTCAGCCAATCCTGATGCGTGACATACTTGGGTATATCGTGACATATTAATACAAAAGGTGATAGCAAAAGACGAAACACTTTTCCGAAAGAAAGATATTGTGACCTATGAAATTTTGTGTGAATTCGGCCCAGGAATACTGTTTCCATCATGCATATATACCAAAGTATATACGCTAAAGTCTAATGCTCCTACATATGTGTTGGTCAAGAGCAAAACACGCTAACCCGAAACACCAGATAAAAATATGATAGCGTTTATATTGCACCTCGTAGTAATCGGAATCTGCGTTAATGTGACGAGCCATGAAGTCTGCATTGTGCCGTGCGAATGCTACTACAACCTGTATCTTGTATCGCTGCAGCCTTTTAGTTTCTGCGGTTTAGAAATCGTCATTTCGGTGTCAAGCTTACTGAGGCGCCTGCGGTGAGGATTGGGTTGATTTCCGTGATCCGATTTGAAGCTTATAATCTGATAAGCAATTTGGGCATTTGTATCCGTTCTGAGATGAAGCAACAGGCAACGCAATGTCATTATGCAGTCCAGCTGTTGCCTTGCTGTCCACAACTCTATTGCTTTCTAAAGTGGAGAGCACGAGCAACAACTGAGATTTTATTTTGTGGCACCAATATTGTTAGAAGTTCACATATACTCTACAATTTTAAGGACCAAGAGGTAATAAGGGCCTCGTCTGAGTGTGCAATACTATGATTCGTAACACCTTCGGATATTCCTTCGGAGCAGCGAAGATAGGTCTACGGTCCACATTGCGCCACCACGTAGTCCCAAGATGGGGGATGACGAAAGCTATGGTTGCGGCAGATGCTATGACTCAGTCCATAAGTAAAGATGTAAATGGCGTCACCATAGGTTGCAGATGTGCGTCAAAAAGTGAGCTGCGTCAGGTGGGGTGGTGCAAGTATAAAACTTCAAAGGTCTTGCGATTGCGAGTCACCTACATATGAGGTCATAGCTACACAGGTGCACGGATGAGAAAAACACACAGAACAGATGGTTCACACAAAGATACAACGTCGAAAACACGCAGCGCTACACACTCAAAGCAACACCCAGTGCCGCGCACTGTGCTTGCACTACCCGTAGCTTTCGCAACACTGCGCGGACTTGGGCAGGCTGAGTATAGAGAAGTCTGAAATGCGAACGTAGCAGCACTCCAGCCTAAATTATGATGGATCGACCAGAGGACACCTTTTCCCGGAATAACCAACACACCGTTCCCTCTCTGGCCTTGGGCAGCTACTGGCGCCACTTTTCCCTCGGGCGTTATAGTAAACGGAAAATTTTCCTTGAACCAACCTGGTACAGAATTCTAACCACAGGCCCCCCGACTCTGAAAAAACAAAAAGAAAAACAAAACAAGGATACTTCGTATTACGAATGGTTCCCCTGAGATGGTCGACCCATTTTTGAAAGCTCTTAACTTGGGTCTTTTCTAGGGAAAATTTCTCAAAACAGCGAGCTCGTCTGCGGGCTATTAAAGACCTCCACACCTCAGGAAGACGTTAGCCTTCACACTTTTGTATCAGCTTTCAAAATTGCCCGTTTAGTCTTTGCATCAAACTAGAAGAAACCTGAGGACGCCTCTCACCACAAAATTATAATATATTGTCTTTGTAGCTCTCTTCTCAAACATAGTTCACTCTTGAATAGAACTTGGAGGTTCCTAGCTTTTTATCTGATTTCACTAAGAACACTGTCATGCTTATAGTAGAAGTGTTACGGAGATCATTGTAATTTCGATGCTTTTGTAGCGCAATTTCATGACGATATTGCCTGAGGTTAGTTCTTATCTTTCGTTAAACAAAAACTGTGAGACATTATTTCTCACTAAAAAATTTCCACACAGCGAATCACAAAATATTTGCAAATACATGATATCCTTTTACTGTTTATACTTACTCGTACACTACTTCTCTCCCCGGTCGGGCCAATAATTTCCTGTGTTTCTTAGTTTCTTGGCGAACGGTTGCTCCTAACGCGAAGAATTCATGTCCATGCGCTGCAGCTTGAATGGACGAAGGAATTGTCTGCCCGCATTTTAGTGAAGTAATTCAGAGGTCGTACTGTTGGAGGGGATGAAGAAAATATATGTTTACCCAAATTTTGCGGCACCGTGCGGAGAATGTATCAACGTTCATAAAGTCTATGCAGAATCTCGGCCCGTATTCACAAAAAGCGCTTGCGCTACAATTCTTTGAAAGAGCAAACTTCAGCCAATCCTGATCCTGGGCATGCTGTTAGCGAAGGTGGCTAGCCAATGACAAAAAACACGTATGAACAAAAACTTCGTGAACACGGCCAGGGATTCACATAACGGGTACTTTTACGACAGGTGCGGAGAAGCCGTACTACCCTGCTCCGTCCTTGAGCCGACGCAACTTTGTTACTTCAAATATGTAATTTTATTCGCGTGACTAGATTAAAAGGCCTTTGCACCACGTTACGATACCGGCTACTCATTGTGAAATCAGAAAAATAGCAGTGTAGCACAAGTCGCCGAAGGTGACAAAAGCTGTCAGAAGGACAGTATACAAGTAATCAAACACCAAATGCCACAAGAGAGAACAAAATTACATAAATTAATGCTTTTGAAAACTAAAAATAAAGGGTATTCAACATACTATGTCATCTTCACAGAACGACAATGTTGCATTCACTTTCTATCCCAATATTAGTCGACAGTGGCCTCAAAATACTGTTCTAGGGCATCAGGTGCACGTCCTCGAAGAGTATTTGCAGAGTATGCGGTGGCACCACATTGGCTAGACTAAAAGCGCCGTTCTTTCTCTAGCCCTGAGTGACATTTACACATTGAACTTTCGCTACTCCCACTCTCGTTCATCTCAACATGCGTAGGCCTCACGCTAGCAGTAAAATGAAGTAAAAGTGCTAGTGTGTGCGAGAAAGTTTAGCTGAGCGGACTAGAAGTGCTAGCTCCCTCATCGCCGTGCTTTGTGTTCAGGATGTCGTATCATTTTCTCCCGAATGTTTATTTCCTGTGCTTGGGGCCACTAGGACATTATACTCTCTTTAAGACGTCTTTGTCAATCATTGAAGCGCCACGAAGCTCATCAGCTACACTCGGCCGAGGGAGCGATGTGTACAATGACGTATACGGTTGAATTGACCTAAATAGGACGCTACTTGAAGGTAATAAATGGACAAAGAGTGATCTCACTCGAGGCATGTCAACAAAGCCCCTAAAGAGTAAAAAACAATTCATTTCGCCAACGAGGGAAATCTTCTGACCATGCACAATAGACAAGATCACAAAGCTGATGCCATAATTAAAATATTTCTTGGCGGAAATGAAGTCCTTGAAAAAAGAAGCTCGAGTCCATGAAAAATTCTACGCAAGACACCACGACAAACCTAATGTTCAATCCTAAAATCTACTAGTGCATCTCCTCTTCTTACATCTGTGTGAGCTCACATGTTCTTGGACATTTCATAAGGACAGATCCACTAAGCCAGCCTATTGTAGGTTGTTGAGATGTACTTTTTCTTACGATCAAATAGAAATAAAACTTGATATATGTACGATTTACATCATGTAAACAAGAGAATGTAGCGGCGACTTCAAACGAAAGTGAAAAGAATGAACATAAATGCATGCGATCGATTTCATGCAGTCAGCGATGAGTCACTTACTCCCCTAATTTGTTGAGTCAAGAAACAGAACCCGCTTCAATAAAGCGAGGGGCACTCGCCAGGGAAAAGAAAAAAAACAAGTGCCATAGAGATAAGAAGCTGGCTTATTGCACACGCGCTCTAAATTTATATTTTTGAATGTTTCTTTCGTTAGCTTCGCTTCGTCGACCGGCCATCATCATTAAGTGCAGCGGTAATACGTTTCCATTTCATCTTTCATATTTTTGCCAGGCGAAAAATATGGAGATGAATTCGCATCGTCATCGTGAATTGAAACAAAAAAGTTGTGGAAGAACTGCCTGCCGTCATCGGAGAAGATCGAAAGCATTTCAGAATTAATACGTTCTGTACAAAAAATCAGAACCAAAACAAACATAAAACAGGAGGAAGGAGCAAGGGGAAGGCGGTAAAAAAACAAGTGACATGCTGTCTGTCGAGCGAAACGAATTGCATTCAGACTGCAAGGTCTTTGATTTTTGCTCACAATTGTACGGGCTTTGCTCTGTCCAATCGGGACAGGTTCTGTTGATGGCCATGGTCCTGGAATTTTTGTGATAGTTACAAGCTTTTGAAACCTGGTTCCCATCACAGCGCAGGGGTATTTTTTTTCGCACTCAGGGAACATAGACTCAATCAAGGATAGCAGATTATGAGGAAAATTAATTAAAAACAATTGTGCCAAATGTCAAAAAAAGTCATGAAAAAATTTAAGGAGCACGAGTGAAATAGTTTTAATCTGAAGCAGCAGAAGCTTCATGTGGGTGAGTTGGTGCAGCATACTTGAAGAAAAAACAGCGCTACAAGGACGCTGACTAAAAGAGGAACATGTACGACGGACATGCGCTAGTCTTAAACTTTGTAATAAAGGCTGCGTGTTACGAATCAAACATATTATAAACCAAAAAAATAAGTTGGGCCAGTTGGATATGGCGCTCTGTTGTCAAGTACGACCACCATGGTTGGGTGCCTGTAGAGGACACGCGCATTCTGACGAAAGCGTAATGCAAAATCATTGCTCAACGTGTTACGGTGCACATGAGGAACAACGTATGGTAAAAACTATTGCAGATACCTCCCTCCCCCCCGACCCCTACGGCGTCACTCATAGCCCGCGACCTTTTTTTAGAAATTAAACTGCATCAATCAATCACTCAATAAGCATTTCGGTACCTCCTTCGCCATGTTTCAACGGAACTGAAATGTAAGCAATGCACATTGATTTGAGTACAAGTGTCTCAATTTAGCGTGCGCGTAGAGTCGCGTTCAATATGAGCTACGACAGGATGCACGTGGCCGAAGGGGCCCCAAGGCTGCACGGCTGCACGGCTGCACGGCTACACGGCTGTACGGAAAATTTGAGAATTTTACGCCGCTCAAATTGGTGATGTTTATTAACCAATATGTAGTATGTCTGCGCCGCCGCGCAGTTTTGGAGCCCCTTCGGCCGCGTTGCAGGTCATATTGAGCGAGCCTGGACATCTCAGCTATTGCGACTGTCGTTCACTGTGTGTGCATGCGCGCGCGCGTGCATGCGTGCGTGCGTGTGCATGTTTCTTTCAGTCCTTATTATACAATACACCTACGCTAGGTTCGTGAGGATCAACACAGGTACGCCATGACTATGCTCTTTCCCCAATGAATACACTTGACGCATACGAGGGAATTCAAACGTACTCTGTATTCTTTCCACCCTGTCCGAGCAGGGACACATCCAGCCATCATCACCACTCGGAGCGCGTGTTCTTGGAAATCAGTGTTGAATATCTCGTGAGCCGCATGTGTTTGGCTTGACACCGAGCTCAGTGATCAGCACCGCCCCTTGAGCTACATAGCAGGGTCCCCATCTCCTTCAGTCAGGGGTATTACTCGCTCTAGAAAACACCGTTCCGCGTTAACAAACCGCAAGATTAAACGCTATTTCTATCCTCAAAATGCGGCCCTTCGTTCTCGTTTTTCACAGGCACCATACCAGCAATGCCTTACGGCCCAAGAGTTCTGTATACGAAGTAGAACTCACCTAGAATTGCATTTAACCTGCCTAAATGATTGTACTCTAACCGAGCCTACATTCCTCTTCTCCTTCAGATCGTTGCTCAGGCCACCTTTAACTATCTGGGAGACAGCAGGTAGGCAGTGACAATCTGAGAGCAAAAGCTCCGGGCTAGGGTCTGATATATCATTTCTTGCCGCTCTTCCGTGATCGGGCTTCGTGCAGAATCCGCTATTGCACCGGTGTTGTTTCCACGGTCCCCACAGAGCTCAGTCGCCATGGTACATCATTAAAGGCAGATTATGGCACTGTCCCTCCGTGAACCCCTCGTACGCGGAAGTTATATTGTATCTCCTGCCGTCGAGGCCTAGTCCAACTCACAGCCATTCTTAGACACTGCTTTGAACTAATGCCCTTTTTTTCAATTTTTTGCCTCAATGTACTTTTTTTATGCGTACACATATTAACCTGCTAGCTTTTAGTTCTTCATAATCTTTTATTGTGTATTAATTACATCCGCAATAATCTCAACTTTTCTTTCTTTTGTTACGGCGATGTTAACAGCCGATTTCTTTCTTTCCTATTTTTTTTTTACCTGTATACACGATACGGACAAAGCTTTGTTTTTTATCTTATGTATGCCTTGGTGATCATAGGAAAGCCCGGGGTCTCTTGCTAGGAGAGAATTCCCCGACGTGCTGTAATGCTTAAAAAGCACTCAGCACTTCCAAAGAGAAGTGCGTGTAGTGGCGGTGCATCATTAATTGAAGCTTAACTACTCTTCTTTCTCGTTGATGACACTCTGTGGCGACGTAAGGAGTATATCCGACATCGAGAAGGCACTCTCTTATCCTGCATCAGTGAAGTTGCCTGAGAACATTATTTTTGCGCGGCAAGATGTAAAGCTGTTTTAGCGACCACTGCACTTTCGCTTAAAAGAGGTGCTTCCGAATAAAGAGCGTTTTTTTGGTATCCCTCCCCTTTATAATTTGAGGACTTCTCGGTTTACCTTTTCATGCGTTGGCCCCTTGTAAGCTTGTTGTAATGAAAACAAATTATTGTGCCTCCCTCTAAAGACTGATGCGAGATAAAATTGATAAAATTGATAAAGTCACAATGACTTGAACGCAATTTTCTCCGGTCTCATGTCTCGAACTAAACAGCGTGAAATTATTGTGAAGCGCACACTCAGGAACTTAATGAGCGAAATGAGGTCAGCTCGCGCTGACATATAATCAGACAAGAGTTTTAAAATTTTCAAAACGTTCTGTTTGCAGTAAGAAAAAATTAGGACGCAGAATAATGAATAAGAGGAACATAGTGAGGCCTGCAGGTGACTCTTCTAAAGGAACTATATATATACTAAGACCTTTATATGTCACATACGTTTCAAAAAAACGCATGGAAAATATAAGATACCGTTACATCTACTTTAAAGCACTGAAAATTTCAATTGTATCTGCTCCTGCTTCTGATTTCAAATATAATGTACAGACACCGTATGTCTTCAACGCTGTGTCACCTAAAAGCATCAAATATTTAGCATACTCCTGGCTACAGAATGTAATTGGGTGCTGGTGCTATAAAAAAACTGTAGTTCCAGTCAACATGCGAAGGAGAGTCAAGATAGCAGGCGTAATAATATTCGCAGTATATCTTGCACTATGTTGTGTGGTGTTAGCTGGAGTTAAAAAAAAAACATTCGCAGGTGTGCCAGACAATCTTCTTCCGAAAAAGACATTTATTCGTTGACGACTAATTTAATGCTATCGAATTGTTGGACATTTAACAATTTAACAAACGAACTGACGATGCGAGTCTAATCCGAATCTACCGAAGTTGTGCTAGTTGGTGATGGGAAAAAAAGAACACAGCCCCTTTTTTCCATCTCTTACCCAGCCTGATTTCCACTTGCGGTTTCTCGCTTCAATTAAATTTTCCGCCTTGGTTTGCTACAAACAATTTGACAAACTCTAGAGCTCGTTCGCCACCTCGTCGAGCAATGACACGACGTCACGTTTAATTGGTTTCCAAACCGCTGGGGCCTTATGGGCAAAGTGAATGCCACTCCAGCTGCTCGGTCTACTATGAAGAGGCCGTTCAGAATCCCATCCCACTTTCAAGCACTGATGCTGCAAGGAAACTTTGTTTCTTTGCGAAGGATGCCGCATAATCCTTATTGAGCGCAACAAGTTTCCAGCACATACGTCCGCATTACCTTAACCCCTCTCTTTGTCCGACATCTGGGCTGTCCCGAAGCGAGAAAACGGCAATTTGCCGACAGTGGCGTGGCATAGCTTTTTAGGAAATTATCCGCCAGCCGAATCCTAATGGCAGGCAGCGCTGCTTGTGATAGCTGCTACAGTGAGGAAACTCTCGAACATGTTATTTTCCATCCTCGTTACAGTGGACACGGCGTTCACTCGGGTCTGCATTAGAACGTCTCGATAACCGGACGCTCTTGGAACAGAAAATCCAGGAGTGTCGCCCTATACGGTTGTGAAACCTAATTTCGGTCAATGTGGTATTGAACTTTCCGCGTTTGAGTAACCTATTACAGATTCTTTAATTTTCCTGGTCGTTCTCCTCCTCCTCTTTTTTTTTGTGGGTTTACTTCAGAAATAAATTAAATTCTCACATACGACAGGCGAAGCTCAAAACTACTTTGCAGCTGCATTAAATCGTCCGGATAAGATCTGGCGTAAAATCCGGTCACTCGACTCTGGCATCTCGCAGGTTACAACTCCAGATAAAATTACAAGCGATGGCATAGAATACTCAGGTAATTCTCTTGCAGAAAAATTTAACAACTTTTTTACGGCCGCACCGAAGTCCTCAGCAGACACAACTCACGTAACTATTGATAGATGTCCCTCGTCTTTGTTTCTAGAATCTGTCTCTACAAGTGAAATTTTGTCTACGTTCAGAGGCCTAAAGAACAGTACATCATGTGATGCGGAAAATATACAGATACGTCCAGTTAAGCACGTCATTGATATCATTGCTGCGCCATTGGAGCACATATACAACTTATGCTTAGAAACGGCCACTTTTCCCCCGAGATTGCAGATTGCTAAAGTAGCAGTCATATATAAAAAAGGAAGCAAAAATGACTTTGGGAACTATAGACCAATCAGTATTCTGCCCGTCTTCTCAAAAGTGTTCGAGAGGCTCATTCTTAAGCGAGTTGACAGTTTTTTAAATAAACACAGCATACTTTCTGACAACCAGTATGGCTTCAGAAAAAACAGATCGACGGAACTTGCCCTTTTACACCAGAAGGAATATATCCTAAGGAACTTTGAACATAGGAACCTCGTCTTGGGAATTTTCTTAGAGAACAGCAAAGCCTTTGATTGCATAAATCATAGCATCTTGTTTCAGAAGCTTGAATGTTATGGAATTAGAGGCGCAGCATTACTGTTAATTAAATCTTACCTATCACACAGAAGACAGTATGTCCAGATAAACGAATATAAGTCAACATTACGAACAGTTTCGTGCGGGGTACCCCAAGGGAGTATCTTAGGACCATTGCTTTTTAACCTGTACATTAATGATATCGTCAGTGTGGATACTAATGTTCGTTTCATAATCTACGCCGATGATACTAGTTTGTTTTTATCTGACGATAGCAGTAGTAAGCTAAGGACAAATGCAAATGTGCTCCTGGAAAAAATACATGTATGGTCCGATAAAAATCTTTTGTCTGTTAATACTGCAAAGTCAAAGGCAGTACTTTTTCGTCCCAAAAATAAGAAATGCGGTGATTTCGGTGAGTTATCTAATAACAGAGACCAGATTGAGTTAGTAAGGTCATTCAAATCACTTGGCGTAACATTCACCGAAAACATGCTGTGGGACGACCACATAGACGATGTAGCATTAAAGGCATCTAGAGCCATAGGATTTATAACGCGTTCCAAAAATTATCTCTCACAAAAGGTAAAGCTCTCTCTATATCATGCACTATTTCGCTCACATCTAAACTACTGCTCATTAGTATGGGGTACTGCTACACAAACCGGTCTGAAAAAACTAAGAACTCTCGAAAAACGGGCCCTCAGATTAGTTCATAACCTGCCAAGTAGACACTCAACAAAAAACTTATTTTTCAAGAACAAGATCATTAACGTTTTCAGCCTCTATGCCTATAGACTACTACGCACCTACAAACTAGAACAAAGAAGATGCATAAGTAATATATCTGACTTAGCCCCGATTGAATTATTTCATTGCACATATCCACGCCGGCATAAACCACACTGGGTATTACCAAAAGTAAGAACAAAGTATGGGCGCCAAATGGTAGCATTTCAACTTCCATCCTTACTTAACAAATTAATTGATGAAAATATAGACTTGGGAAGTATTAGCTGCTCTAACCTTCGCAACTACTTTCTCATTAACGCGTCCCTTTGATTGTCCGACATTTAGACATCTGTGAACGTTTTTGTGTCTAATTGTGTAATAAGCGCATTTTTGGCTGCTGTTCTTTCGCTGTTTCGTAAGCGTTTTTGCTCTCAGTTGCTGTACTTGTATTTCTTTTGAATCGGTTTATATTTTTTTCACACACACAGGTGATTGTGTATTTTGCATACTTGTTTTTATACTAATGCTTTCTTTGACTTTGTATTTGCTGTCGTGACAGAGGTGCCGTCGCATGCCACTGCTCACCTGCTGCACGGGGGGTGGGAACTTAGTCAAGCGTCAATCGCTTTTATTCCCATCCCCTCCATCAATGTAATGGTGATGGAAATAAATCATTATATATATATATATATATATTTACACTACACTACTACTGCGCTATGCTTTCTGTCTTTCTTCCCCTCTTGCTCTTCCCGTAGTGTGAGGCAGCAAACCAGAAGCATCTCTTCCGGTTAACATCCCTACCTCTCGCGTTTCGTCTTTCTCTTTCACCTCGGTGCTGAGTGTTCAGTTAGTGACAGCGCGCCAGGCAATCAACAGTGAATGGAGCGATTGCAGCTCACTATATATAGTCTTCTCTACTGTAGCACCAACTTAGTGAATAAGGACATTTTTTTTATGACTACCAATCTGTGGGCCCGTAGTTCCAATACTCGTGGTTTACTGCTGATGCTCATACTTTTTAATTAACTTCTCACAAAGCACGTCTAGATTCCGGCAACGCTCACCAACCTACAACGAAACAGGGAGAGTGAACCCATAAAAAATATACATGTAAGACATCGTGCATAGAGCGTAATTTGTCCTGTGCTCGTTCAAGTGCGTACTTCAGGAAGCTCAATAACCAATGCACTTTGTTTTAATTGTGCTGCACAATTCAACAATTACCAGTTAACTAGCATAATGCACATACCCAAGCATTATTCTACCAAAATTGCAAAACTGTTACTCGTCTTGCCAAACAATCCTCTTTTTTGATACAAGCAGAAAGGCTGCTTTCAGGTTTGACCCTTTCTGGTCCAAATATTCTTCTGGTAATAGTATTTCGTAGGACATATCCGACATCGAGAAACGCAAACTACAAAGCTATTTTCGGACATGCTATTGTCAACAATAGTAATTATGAATTGCATGATTTGCCTAATTTCTGCCACAGGTAACACTCTCTGAAGCTTCACAATATCCATTCGTAGCATGAGGCTGAGGTTAGACTTCAGCACTCTATTTTTTGGAGCCTGCTGCCAAGTGCATCTAATCTGCCTTAGGTGGAACAAAAACATTCCTCAAATAATCTGTGGAGATATTGTGCGCAGTTATGATTGTAAATTAACCGAAGATGTCTCAAGAACAACTTGCGCCTTACAACACACTGAGATTTTCGCAGTTGATGAGAAAACGCTTCGATTTAGTGCCAAAAACTCCAAGCGGAACTGTTTTCTTTATCTCCCCCTTACTTTCGTCGTTCAGATGAACTTATTATACAATTATTATTCGATTTAAGAAATTTGGATCTGGCAAAGCTATCAAGAGACAAAATTTTCAACAATCTTGTTGTAGCACCTGTCGGCAATATTATGCTTCTCAACAGCTTAGGAGTCACCACACTCCTTCACCATGCTGCTTTTCAAGAGCTCTGGGAAGAAAATGTTGCTGTACACTTGAATTGAGCGACAAAACTTGATAAATGTGTTAGCGACAGAATAGCCAAATGTTACAAATTCTTAAGAATAAGAATGACCAAGAGTGATCGAACAAGGAAAGTCTCAAGCTGCAACTAAACTTTCAACTTTCCTGTCTCTGTCTGTGACGAAAATAATTACCTTTCTGTAATCATTCACTCCAACAACAGGCATCCCTTGGCCGACCATCGCTGAACACTTCAAGCGTTCATCTGCCTGTAAGCTTACTATGCAATAAATATAGCAGGTCATGTAATATTTTGCACGTTGAAATGGGTATGCGTAGTTATGCAATGTGTAATATATGAAGTCCAGATACTAAGGAAAACACTGTGCCTCGTCGTCAACTGATACACGCATTCCTTCTTCCTGTCTTTATCACAATCTCTTATTTTTCTGAACACCCATTGCTCCTTTGCTTGCACGAACTAGCAATCCAGAACATACATCCTCCACCCGAACTCTCTACTTTTGCTATAGTACACTCTATCTCTATCGCTTGTCTCCCGTAACAATGCGCACTTGTGTTGGTGCTTTTGTCTAGAAAACAGTAAAAATCTCTGGTCTACTGTGTGTGCTTTACTATTTATACCATAGAATGACTCATGTGAACCTCATGTATCACATATTCAGTGTAAATTTTAATTTACTTCGTGCTTTCAATGCTATTATACCTTGCATAATTGGTAACTGTCGTTTTGCATTGATCGATGAGTCTGTGACCTAAGGTTAATTCTTGTTTAAGTTACAAGGGGTGAACGCTTCGTAAAGTCGCCTAAATGGAGCATTTTCTCTCCGTTCCTATGTTAGGTATCATACATGGCATACATTTCTACTTGTAGTTATTCTGTACCTGGCTTTATTCATGTGTGTAACTTAGCATGTGCAGGTGTTCTCAGACTATCATCGGTGTATTTGAACGCCTTTCGTGAATTCAATTTTGATTCCACTCCGAGACGAGGAGTAGAACAACTTAAGGTGCCAACCGCTCCTTTAAGTTTACACAAATAAAAAAAATCCAAAAAGGATTAAGGTGTTTCCGAAGGAAACCGTAGTTGAAGAAAACATTTCTTGTTCACGGTAGTAGGGCGAATTCGTCTCGGTCTAAAACAACAGTTCTTGTAACGTACAAACGTAACCAGTCAGCAAATCCGGTCTGCCTATATTCAGTGCCGCTGTTCAGAAATTCCGTGAGAGCGCCTGCGCGGAATCTCTACTGCGCGCAATCTCCGGAACGGCTTGAAAGCTAACCGAGCGTGACTCGACCTCGCCGATTCTCTCACATTTGCTACACGCATCAGGGTACGCAGCGGGGGCGAGCGAGCGCATCCGGGCACCCTGCGTGGGAGGCTGCGAACATGCCATCTGGCGAGACGAATGTTTACACTCGGTGCACTTGCGAAGGAATTCGAGCGTAAACCCAGCTCAGGTTTCAGGGCGTGGGCACGTGATAGAGCGGGTAGGGATAAAAAGGCGTCTGAAACGAATTCCAGACTCGCATTCGGAGTGCGAGGAGTGCCCCTCGATTGTTTACGTCTGAAGTTAGCCTTTCAGTGAAAAAAAAAGGAACTTTCAGATCAATGGTTCGTGGTGTGTTGCCTCTTAGCTTTGAATATGATCGTATTTTTATGCGAAAGCATTCCATGGCCCCTTACGCGAAAATATGTCGGCGTCGGCGTGACCGAAAGATTGTAGAAAAAATGGTCGACGGCGGAAGCAGCAGAAACGCGTCACAAGACGCTCGGATTGATGTCACATTTCTCAGGGAGGTTCCTGTGAACTAAGTAAATTAATGCTTTGAAAAAAAAAAAACTTTGGTAAATATTGATCTGGATGGGAATCGAACCCTGTCCTACGGGATCCGAGATGAGAGCGCTTCCACGGCAGCTCCGCGGTCCTGGTTAACTGAAGGTGTGCCTAGTGCATCTGGCATTGCACACGTCACTCCTCGCGGGCAGCCGAGAGTGTAGAAAGGTTTAGCGCGTTTTGATTTGGCCTTATCGAGGGGCAGTTAGAACACAGGTGAGAGCTTGCGTGGACAAGGAACGCGCGGAAAGAAAAATTTCATCAATGAGACTATAAAGCTTTCGCATTCCCACATGTGCGCAGTCTTAAGCGTCTCTGCAGATTTTGTTGTCTTTCTACATAATGCTTTTCGGTTTGAACTATATACGTTCGTAGAAATTTTACACAGGGAATAAATTAGTAGAAGACAAGAGTTTAGCCTAGACAGCTTACGAGAGAATGTTACAAGAATTACTATTGCCAGTGCTTTCAGGACAGCATTCCAGTCGCGCACTTTGTGGCAAGAAGTATTATTATAGCGAACAGAAAATTGTAAGTTGAAGATGCGCGTTTTTCAACAATATACTATACCTATGCTGCTTATATATCGCGTTACGCAAGAAGTTCTGTCAAAACACTTTTTCTGTTAATCATTATAATAGTATTTTTTACAAGTATAAAGTATATACAAAGATTTTATCTGTGCCAGTTTTGTTTGTCATCATCACCATCAGCCTAGTTACGCCCACTGCAGGGCAAAGGCCTCTCCCATACTTCTCCAACTACCCCGGTCATGTACTAATTGTGGCCATGTTGTCCCTGCAAACGTCTTAATGTCATCCGCCCACCTAACTTTCTGCCGCCCCCTACTACGCTTTCCTTCCCTTGGAATCCAGTCCGTAACCCTTAATGACCATCGGTTATCTTCCCTCCTCATTACATGTCCGGCCCATGCCCATTTCTTTTTCTTGATTTCAACTAAGATGTCATTTACCCGCGTTTGTTCCCTCACCCAATCTGCTCTTTTCTTATCCCTCAACGTTACACCTATCATTCTTCTTTCCATGGCTCGCTGCGTCGTCCTCAATTTCAGCAGAACCCTTTTCGTAAGCCTCCAGGTTTCTGCCCCGTAGGTGAGTACTGGTACGACACAGCTGTTATACACTTTCCTCTTGAGGGATAGTGGCAACCTGCTGTTCATGACTTGAGAATGCCTGCCAAACGCCCCCCAGCCCATTCTTATTCTTCTGGTTATTTCAGTCTCATGATCCGGATCCGTGGTCACTACCTGCCCTAAGTAGATGTATTCCCTTACCACTTCCAGTGCCTCGCTACCTATCGTAAACTGCTGTTCTCTTCCGAGACTGTTAAACATTACTTTAGTTTTCTGTAGATTAATTTTCAGACCCACCCTTCTGCTTTGCCTCTCCAGGTCAGTGAGCATGCATTGCAATTGGTCTCCTGAGTTACTAAGCAAGGCAATATCATCAGCGAATCGCAAGTTGCTAAGGTATTCTCCATCAACTTTTATCCCCAATTCTTCCCACTCCAGGTCTCTGAATACCTCCTGTAAACACGCTGTGAATAGCATTGGAGATATCGTATCTTTGTATTTCGTTCTTTGATATCGTATCTTTGTATGTTTGTTTGTATTCCTCTTCAAATCAGGCACATATATAGAGAGATTTTGTATAGAGAACATACTGTCCACGTTTTTCGTATAACTTGTTTCTTACTGCCTGATGTTCTGTCGTGTGCTTCTACTTTCAGGTGGTTTTTTTTTCTTGTTAGCTGATCGCTTACGCATAGCTGCGGCTGAGCTAGGGCGTTCATATTTTTCATGTATGTTTTGAGTTTTAATATCCCATAGCTTGCGACGATCAGTCCCGTGCGAGACTTTACAATATATCTGAACGTTCTGAGATTGGTGCAACGAAAACAATATCAATGAAAAAGCTCGGTTCAGGTTCTGATTTTTTTTTAATGGGCTGGTTGGATGTGCCACCAGATTTCAGCATATACTATTTAAGTTCATATGAATGTTTCCTATCATTATAAATGTTTTTCCAATACCGCGATGTCTATAATAAATAAATGATTATTCCATTCTGAGACTATATACCAATTTTTACTTGACAAGAACGTTAAAACAAGGACAAACACACACACCCACACGCACGCGCACGCAGGCACACACACACACAGGTGATTTATTCAACTTCACTTTGTTTCTCCTTCACTTATGTGCCACGAATATTTTTTACGCCTCCTACCTATGTTTGGTGCGCTAATTCTTATGGATTCATTGCTGTCAATACGCAAAACATCGTGGTTATTTAATACGTGTTTATCAACTTTTGGATGTATATATTCTGACATTTCAACAAGCCCTGCGTAATTTTCTCCACATATTTTTTCATGCTACGTTCACATCATTTTCTTTGGTGAATTTCTATTTATAGCTTAGCGTCCTACGGTAGTCTGATTTAGTCTCTAACGGAAGTGCACTGCCTCTAGAGTTATGGCACAAAACTTAGTTACGCCAATAGTGTCCTATTTTACATCTTCTCAAGCCACACTGTTCGCATTGTGCCCATTAAACATTTATGTTTATGCTCTTTTTTTTTTGTCTCGTTCCTGGTTACTTACTAAACAAAAATTTTCTAGTTCTCCGCCACTGGCAACCTACAGTTTGCCTATACATACACTTGAACATCCTAGTTACCCATCTACTCTCCTCCATATGTATCCCTTTCGTCTCATAAGATTGTCAGGAACTAAAGTTAGCAAGCCAGAACATAATCTAGAAAAATGTAACACCACATTTCAGGATTAACATACACGCCAAAGAACTTGCGTCATAAAAGTGTTAAACCACATGCACAAATGTTCATGTTGCAATAATTGATACTTTTTGTTGATGTTGTGAATTCATAATTTTTCTGTGTGTGCTGTAAAATCCATCATGTTTGTGAATGCCTATGTCAGCAACGTTTATCTTTGAAGCATGTCAACAAATTACAGCGCACCTGCACAGACACACGAGACACACGGAACACCGAACGACGTTGATGAGACACCGAATGACGTCTTGCGGTTTATCTGAGCCGTCACGTAGCGACGCATCGTGGTACAAAAGATGGCCGTTTACTGTCCTCTTCTTCTTTATATTTGCAGCTTTGCATTTCCCACAATATAAGTGTCACACGTGCAAAGTTAATCAGAAGATTGACCAGGTACTCATGACTTGCGTACTTAGCGTCATGAATTGAATTACTGCTATCCAAGAAAAAGTCTTTATGGAGATTTTGGATGCACTTCAAAACCCTATCATTCAGTTACGAGGTCTTCATTGGATACGTCGGGCTGCCAAAGCGAGCGTCAAGCCTGCTTCTACGTTTTTGCAGGGCGCAGGCATTGACCAGACCCTGTAATTTGCTTCAGGCTAGCGATATGCAAGCATGCAACAGCATTCCAAGTACTTAAGCAAGTCTCAGAAGTTATCAATAAATGTTGTTATTCTCTAAAGACAGGTTATCTTAATCACAAGCCTCAGAAAGTTTGCTTCAGTCAGACAGTGCAAATGGCTCTTAGAGACACGTATGGTTCTCTACTGGCTTGCGGAAACTTACGCCGTTTTCTTCGTAGATGAAGGCAAAATAAAATTTGAGAAATGACTCCCAGTTTCAGCCGGCAAGATTTATAATCTGCTTGCTGTTGGCTTGGGGAAACCAAGAGTGAACCGGAAAGGAAATGCAAGCATGATGACGATTGCTCACTGAAGCGCCTTTCTTTATTTCATTCTTAGAATGCTGCGTTTTAGTTTTTAACAGCTGAGAAATTGCAGAGTGATTGCTACGTACACTAACAAGAGAAAGGGAAAGAATGAAATTAGATATGCCATGGGTATTAGAAATCCTCAATTGTCTGAATACACAGTTAGGAGGGGAGATGGGGAGGGAGGGGTCGCATTTATGGCAAGTGCCGGCGAGAGGGAATACTTGCACCCCATAATTTATAGCAGTACGTTGGGATAAAAACAAAACTGCTCAGTAAACACGCAGCGTAGTTTTTGAAGTACAATTTCCTCTTCCCCTCTCATTTTTTTTCGGCGCAATATTGCGGTGTGACGGATAAACAACCTGCCCTTTCCAAGCCTCAGCAAGAGAACCACCTCGATTTGAAGTGTTTATCGCTGTTGTCCCCTTGTTTGTGGCCTGTTTTAAGCGCTCGGGTCGTCGTGTGTTCTTTCCTTGCGTGCCCCTGTTACTGTTGTTTTCATTGGGACGCCTTACCGAATCACTCAGTGTGACCTTTATATTGAAGCCTCGAATCTCTAAAAGAAGATTACGAAACACACCTCCAAGGGAAACCTTCAGTTACACTCAAATAGTGTCAGCTGACCACACGTGTAGCACTTGAGTTTCACTTTTCTTGAGTTGGCTTTTCTTTGAGTGG
Source organism: Dermacentor andersoni (assembly GCF_023375885.2). Classification (NCBI taxonomy): domain Eukaryota; kingdom Metazoa; phylum Arthropoda; class Arachnida; order Ixodida; family Ixodidae; genus Dermacentor; species Dermacentor andersoni. The sequence continues at coordinate 25,380,079 of NC_092816.1, read as the reverse complement.
CCCTTCAGTTTTTTTTCTTCTTCTAAGTTCTGTCGCGCAGTGCCTTCCGAAGTCATGCCTTCAAAACATCTATAAAAGCTCTAGTGTTTTTTACTCCCATTGGCAGCGTTTCATCGAACGATGAGCAGAACTCCAAGTGTCCTCGAGAGAAGTGCTTTGCGGCTACTCTGTTTTCATTTATCACAAGAGTACGTCAGAACGCCCACTCCTACCCGCAACGACTGGGCTTCTCCGGAAGAGATGTCCAGAGATCAGTCACGTTCTCCCTCGTACGTCTAACGAGAAGATGTCTTTCTTGTTACTCTTAAATACTGAAGCTCCGAGAACGACGACAGTTCTGACAATATCAATTCCGTGAAATTATACACACTAAGCGACCATTTCTTATCAAGTGGGAAGGATTATTATTTAGAGACAAGATATTGCCGATACCCGCGGGCGGATCACATGCGCGCCATTTTGTGGAAGCAGAAGTATAGAAGTGTCGGCGCCTTAAGCAAGAAGTTGGTAACGGATGAGGCAGAAATAAAGAATGTGAATTTGAATTTGATGTAAAAAAAAGAGACAGATAAACTTCCGCAATTCCATGGGCTCTCAACTTCTTTACTGCGACAGCAGCAGGTTTTCTTAGCGTACACCACCATCTTGTTGACGTCGATTGCTTCAAACATTCCGCATAGCCTAAGGGTGACCGGCCAGACATCACTAAATGAAATGACCAGCAAAAGATAACAAATACAGAACAAAACAAAACATTTTGCATGTGATTATTGAATAAATAGAAAGCAAGTCATAATTGAAGATCATTTCTCAAGAAACAAGACGCCGCAGAGACGGCACCTTCAGCAATGTAACGTGCTGGAAGCATCAATAAACTTACGATGTCCACTGCAATTTGTCCGATTTGTGCGGTGAAAGTGTACTGTCCCAAGCGACAGTAAAGTGCGGTATAGTCATCGAAGTCGCAAGGTGATGAACGAGTAGTTCAAGGAACATTTTGCGCTAAAGAATTATTCAGCGACCATTGTCATGTAAAGCAAAGACAAAGTTAGAAATCAGGATACCTGACGGATAGCCGATAAAGGCATCTGCTAATGTCCCGTTTCTAAATATTTTATAGAAAAAGTTCTTTACGATGCACACAGTGTTTTTTTGCGTCTTCTACGGCATTATCTGATGCTTCCTATAAAATTCATGCACTGTCAGAGCTTGCGTGGCACGCAAAACACCACCCAGATTAGCACGTCCAAACCTGTGTGTTGCAAAGCTCCAACGAAAAAAAAACATCAAGCGCCACATTTCAGACAATCTTTACTAGAAGATTTGATCTTCTCAGTTTTCTGTGTATCACCAGGTGCACATCTCTGCACACACACAACAGTGGTTAATGTAGTTGCTGTAATGTAATGTCCGGCGCTTACATCTTCTGGCAGCTTCAGCATTACATCGATAAAGGCTATGTTATCGAGAAAGATGCTACAAAGTCTAAGAGGGGATGCTTACAGTAGAGATTAGTCTGCTTCTTCGATAGCAGTTTTGAAGCGCGGGAGATCGACAATGAGTGGTATTTCGCTAGGAAATCCATTCCAGCCTCGACGATGTGGAGGACTGTAGTAGGCTCCCGTTCATATATGTCGCCGTACTCGCTCACACGTACCTCTTTAAACTTGCCCTCGCCCCCCCCCCCCCCCCCCCCCTGATTACGAACAACAGTCAGTGACGGTGAGCTTGAGTGGATTTCAGTATCAAAGTGAGTGACTGTCGGCAAGCGTGACTGTACCTGAGTATGTGTGTGAGCGAGTGTCGGTGAGTGGGCGTTGACGCGAGCACGAGCCTTATAGTAGGTGTAGGCATGTGTGAATGGAAGGCGCTATGAACGGCGAGGGAGTCTTGACGAGTACGAGTAGGAACACGACACGAACGCGCTCGTTTCTCCGACGCTGTTCTTCGTCAATATGCAAGACCAACTCTCCCAGAATTCAGCACATGTAAACGGACTGGCAAAGCCAGTTCCTGCCCTCGTTAAAAAAGGCTTATGAACAGTCCCTCTAATCACCAGTGATGCACCTATATTGCAACTATATTGCGCTACTCCAATAGCTTCAATGCAGCTATACATACCCAGGAGTAAAAATTTCCACTGATTTGTCCAACAAGGAGGTGTGGACGCCAAGAGGGAACGACAGAGACACATAACTTACTTACCACAATAAAAATGTCATTAAAAGTACCGTTCAGCCTAATTAAATACGATTGACGAACGAGCCTCTATGTAGATCGTCACCCTTGTGGTCGTTTTTATTGTACATAACCGTCACCGACATACGCGCTAAAACGCAAGGAGTTGGACTTCGTCAACTAAACAACTGCGGAGAACAAAAAAGAAGGACATCTGTTGACACCTCATTCGACGACATGCCGGGTCACGTTCGGTAAACATCGTTAGTCGCTCAGCCGCGCTCCTGTCAAGCAAAGGCGAGCGTATAGAATTCCACTACGAAGCAGTTGTTGGCAAGCGCAAGGTCGAAAGACGAAGCGCACGCACGTCTATCGGTGACGAAATGAGCCTGCTGTTGCAGCATATGCGCGGAATTCGAAGGTCCTCGTTAGCGGGACGCACGTCACTGCCGTGTGTATAGGAGAAGGCGTCCCTGCGCGCGCTCTTGGAACAAAAGCACGGGGTTTGCGATGAAACAACCTGCCACTGGCGTCGCTCACTTTGCGCCTAACAATTCCGGCGCTGTTGCCACGGTTGCTCGATGTAAGGGAGAATTGAAAGACGCTCACATCGTGCAGTGCTACTACAGGTTGAACGCACTATAAGCTACAAGCGACTGATTTGTTCCCTGGTTTGACAGCCGAGATGCGAGAGAGCTGTCGTAATGGCATTCGCATCGGAAATAATTTTACGTAAGGCCACCATTGGAATGTGGGTATCGCCGCAGGCTAGCAAAACCACGGCCCGCTTATAGTAATTTGGCTACCGCGACCGGTATTAGTACAATTTCCGGTTGCTGAATGTCTTGACGAGAGGAGAGGCTTCCAAACTTTCGCAGCACTGCGCGGCGAATAATTAAAGTGACACGCCTACCGTTTAATTATGTAATGCTTTCTTTTTCAGTTCGTGCCAAGCTGCCAAGCGCGTACTGACTCAATGCCGAGGGGGAACCTCGCGGCTAAGCAAGAATATTTCAAAGCTAGGAAAAATTAAAAGGAAAGCTCATGTTGCACCCCAAGAGTCAACAGCGGACGACTCCTGTAATAAAAAGGAAAGGAAAGCAATGGCGGGACATCCGCTACTGCCTCTGGTTCTGAACAGAAAGCGTAACCAGAGCAAGGCCGCTGAAGCCTCCGAACAAAGGAGAAACCGGAGACGAACTAGCGGTGGGCAACTGCGTTACCCCAGAAGATCGGCTGTTTCGCCATGTGTGCTCTGTTACGCCATTAACCCTAGTTGGAGCTGTTTGATGCATCGGAAAGTGTGGTTGACAATATTTATACTCTTTTTTTTAATGCACGAGCATTGCGAGTGTCAAAGTGAAGAAAAAGTGTATGTTTATAAATTGCGAGAAGCCATTCACGTGGTAGAGGTATATACATGTATATATATCTACTCTAACTTCCATTTATTTATCATTCCGTTATTTCAATTAAGAACTGCAGTTAATTTCTTCTATGCTGTCCTTGGTGTCATCATTTGTCAGCTAATTGCCACACGACTGGGCGCTTGAGGCACTTTGCACGTATTCGCGGGCTTTATACAGCTTTCTGTTGCTGAATACGGGCTACATAAAGGTGTTCTTCCGGGTGTGAAAGAAGCCCGCGATTACACACAAAGTGCCTCGAGGGGCCAGTCACACGGCAATTTGACGTGCATTTGCGGGCTTTTTTCATGCTCGGAAGAACACTTTTATGTAGCACGTATTGAGCAACAGAAAGCTATATCGGAAGTTTTGCATGTTGCTCTACAATTTTTTCATCAACACTTTTCATCTAAATATAACAATTGAGAAGTTTATTAATTGATTAAGACTAATTGTGCAATTAGGCCGAATGCACAAAATAATCTGAGTATCTCCAAGCGACGGCAAGCATTACCTTGGTTCTGTCCAGCTACGGGGAACGCGCACATCTTTAAATCTTGGTGCATGATAGTTGCAGCACCCTGCTTACGTATAATGAACGAGAAGAAAGGAAACTTCGTATTTGCCTATACATATGCATATGCACACGCACGCAGAACAAGCCTTCACAACAGAAAGTGCGGGTGCATCTTTGCATTGAGGAGGATGGATCAGCAAACTTCTTCGATATGTCCCAGAAAGAGTAACCCTGTATTGCTCGCGTTCACGTAAGCATACGTTCATTTACTTAAATAAATGAAGTTTATTGAAGAAATCTGATTTTTTGTATCATTTGACACGTCCTAATGGAAAGTCAATCACAAAATATATGCTTCTTTGACTACGAGCAGCATGGGATCCAAAGGGTTAAGAACGGCAAGGAAAGGGAGGAGAAAGGGGGTTAACCGAGGGGCCCGAAAAATCGGGCCCCTCGGTTAACCCCTTTTTTTTTTCGTTTATTACATAACGAGGGTCTCGAATCCGGCTACATTGATGCCTTCAGGTAGCATATGTGGGTTTATTGACCAGTTTTCCTCACCCAAAAAGATCACGTTCTCATGACGCCTGCGGCAAAAAGGACGTTCCACGTCCGCCGCCGAGGTCTGCGAGTGGTGGCGCTGGCTAACACTCCCAGAGTTCTACTAGGACACATAAATACCCAAGAAAGTGGATGGGGAACTAGGGTCGCGGTAGCTCAATTGGTAGAGCATCGCAGGTGAAATGCGAAGGTTGTGGGTTCGGTTCCCACCTTCGGCAAGTTGTTTTTTCATCCACTTTAATTTCCATTAATTTATAGTTTCTTTATTTCGTTTATTAAGCACAAGTAATTTCCCCTATGTTGTCCTTGGTGTCAATGTTTGTTGGCTTCTTATGATATGTCTAAAGAAACGGAGGGTGTGATAAGACTATAGGAAATTTGCCCACATAACTTTCAGTCAGCTGACGCACTGGAAGGGCGACCTGCCGAACTGGCTCCGTGACTTTAGCGTCGTGATGCCAAGCGCGATGTCGTGGGTTCGACTCCCGGTCATAGAAGCCACGTTCCGATAAGGGAGGAACGCAGAAATGCTGGTTTACCATGCTTCGGGAGCACGTTGAACAAACCCATGCAGTGACCCGAAGTCCTCCACTGTGGCGTCCCTCGTAGTCCGCTTTGCAGATTCGGGGAGTTCAAAGAATGGACTTGGGCGTAGGTGCATCTTTGATGAACTAAACAAGAGTGCACACACAAGAGTAGCATAGAAGAACTTGTTGCTGGGCGAGTTTGTGCATATCAGTATATGTTTTTTTTTAACCCCCTGAACAAACGATCACAGAGAGAGCAAACAAGGACAGGCGCAATCCAGTGACAGCGCTGTGGTGTCGCCTCGGTCCTTGTCCCTGTTTTTCGTGTGCACGCTTCTTTCTTATTGGTTTGTTTGTTTTCTGTTGAAGAACATAAATCGCTGAATTTAGATTTATTTTCAAGACAGGAACAAAAACAAATCACGGTTAGAGGTCTTCGTCCTAGACAGGATCTTCGTGTTAAAATCTTCGTAACAAGAATGCGCGTAGTGAAATTTGCAGCCACTTTTACTTTCAAATTCGGCTCTGTGGCCTCAGATTCTTGAAACTGTTCCTTTTCACTTTCATAAGAACGGTAGATGTCATTTTTGCGCAGCCTGCATGCAAAATTCTATCAAGCTTTATCACACAGCACACCGCAGCGCTGGTGAAACTTTCGCAAGGAAATCCAACTTTCGGTGGCCATATAATGGCAGAAAGCCTGCAGAATGTAATGCGACAAAAGTCGTCTCGGAAGGCGGTCCCTGAATTTTCAACCTGCGATCAACAGGACTGAACTAAAGCACTCACTTTTCTCCTCTAGGTGTGCATTCGGGCAAGCCATATACTCGAATAAGTGCAACGCCACTCCCAGATATTTTGGGCACGTGTGCCGCGATGAACTGCGCAATATCTGGAGTCAAGATTAAAAAAAATACATCCTTTTCCATTTTCGAATGCAAAGCAGCTTAACCACTGGGCGCGGAACGAAAAGCCAGGAAAGCAATAAAGAAGCCTCATAGAAATGCTGACCCAATTCCACCTTGACACTTAGCGCGAAGCATACCATAAAGATCAGCATACCAGAGAAACGTTTCTCTTCCTGTCTCTATAGAATTCTCCCTCCGCACCGCGGTGATGTTTTCTCGTGAGCGGCGAAAATTAAAGGCGCCTAGAGAAGACGAGATAGTTCAAAGGAATGTCATTAGGATAGGTTTCTGTGACGCACACTGTACCGATCTCCTTAATGCTATGTTTTTTTTCTTCGGCGTCTATACACTACGTGTTAATAGCAACTCTGGAATGCGAATACGTCACTTTTATTTTTATCCAAATGTTCTTTCTGAAATTACTCGAAATAAGCGCTAACAGAGTTCCTAAGCGGTCTTTCTCGCAGCACCATGAATCGCTCTGTGTTAATACGCGGAAGCCGTGAAATTTCATGAAAGCTCTCTATCGTAAAGTGCTGGAAAGTTTGCGTGCGTTACTATTTGCTAAGCAATCCCATTTCCCATGCGAGATGGCTGGGGGGTTCATTGAGTGCTTAGTGGTTCGTTGCTATGGATATCCTGGTGATGGTTAGAGGTGCTAGAGCTCTCAGTTTTATCAGTTCTCATCAGAAAGAAACGGAGTCGAAGTATGCAGGAAGTTTAATAAATGTCTGATTTGAAAAAAAAGAAACATAATTTATGCCTTGATCTTCTTTACCTTGACGAGATGGCGAAATATTTTAGACATTATACTTTCTCTCGATGTGTTCAGTAGCAAAGCTATACTAAACACATTGGTGAGATAAGAAAAAAAAATGTTGCTCAGTGGCTATGGTGTTGGGCTGCTGAGCACGACGTCGTGGGATCGAATCCCGGCCATGGCGGCCGCATTTCAATGGGGGCGAAAACACCCATGTACTTAGATTTAGGTGCACGTTAAAGAACCCCAGGTGGTCGAAATTTCCGAAGTCCTCCACTACGGCGTGCCTCGTAATCAGAAAGTGGTTTTCGCACGTAAAACCCCATATTTACTAAGAAAAAGAAAATATGATGGGCATGTTAGTATACCTCTATAGGTCTCAGAGCGCAAGGTGGACAGTATTGCGGCACCAGCGCACAAAAATAGAAAAATAATATAAAAAAGAGTGTTTTGCTTTTGAACTGCCTGTTATTACGATAATTTACTTTTTAAAATACCAAACATGTTTTGCTTATGTAGAGCAAAGACACTACTCTTACCAGCTAAGGTGGCTCTATGGATACGGCGTTCTGTGGCTGAATACGAGGTCGGTGGGCTCGATTGCTGAGCGCTGCTGCTGTACTCCAATCGATACGGAATGCGAAAAAGAGAATTTAAAAAATGGCTCAGGGCACATCGCAGATGGTCTATCTTAGTCGAATACGTGATAACTATGTTCAAACTCCGATTTCTTTTTTTTAAAGATCAGGACAGTGCAGTTACTACGACATGACATGCCCTCTCCTGAAGGGAACAGGGTAACAGGCGACAATTCGCGCTAAAATGTTGTTTGTGCGCTTGCGCGTGCTCTCGCCTATTTCAAAGCATCTCGCCCTTTCTATAAGGCGCTGACTTGCTTTGTGGTCTGCAACATGTTGTGCGATGGTAGTAACCATCTGGCAGGCTGTATACGAGTACGAGAGTGGAAAGGTAAGTGATACCAGGCGAAAATTCATCCGCTTCAGGACATCACATCAAATATGCTACCAGGCGTGGTCAGTTGCATAGACAATGTCAGCAGCACAAAACTCACCGAATATAGTGTGCTGTAGTATATCACAAATTTCTTTTTTAATGCGTGGTATATCACACATGAAGTATTCAACTACTGACCTAAAATAAAACAAATGTTGGATGAATAACTGAAAGCAGTTGAATAAGGCCTACTTTAAGCAGTTTTAGTACTGTCGCATTTCATATTTGTCGTATGTATAACGACATAAAACAGAGCAAATGCTGCACGAATAACAAGCAATAATAGAATAAGGCTTGTTTTATGCAGTAACCGTACCGCTGTAGTAATACCCATAGCTATTTGCCGACGTCAGTGGGACGTTGTTTTCATGACAAACTACGAGCCCGTGTAGCCCACTTTTCATTTTCCTTCACCACTTCCCCAAACCAGCGGCGAGCTGCCATTTAGGTAAATTACTCAGTTTATACAAAGTGTCTCAGCTAACTTAGCCAGAGTTTAAAAATATGCGAATGCCACGCAGCTGGAAAGAACCAAGGTAATGTTGTTTGCTGTCACTTGGAGATACACAAAGAATTTTTTTCATTCCGTCTAATTAAATAATTAGTCCTAATTAATTAATAAACTTTTCAAAATTTATAGTTAGATGAAAAGTGCCAATGCGAAAATTGTAGAGCGACATGGAAAACTCCTGACACAGCTTTCTATTGCCCAATACGGGCTACATAAAAGTCTTTTTTCCGAGCGTTAAAGAAGACCGCAAATGCACGCAAAATTGCCTCTCGACTGGCTTCTCAAGGCACTTGGCCTGTATTCGCGGACTTCTTTCGCGCTAGGAAAAACACTTTTATTTAGCACGCATTTAGCAAGAGAGAGCTGTATCAGGAATTTTCAATGTCGCACTACAATTTCCTGATTGTCACTTTCCATCTAATCATATCAGTCTAGAAGTTGATTCATTAATTAAGACTAATCTAATTACGCGGAATAAAAAATAAATTGACTACGTCCAAGATACGGCAAATAACATTACCTTGGTTCTGTTCTGCTACTTGGCATTCCCATATTTTAAAGCTTTGGCTAAAGTTAGCTGGAACACCCTGTGTAATAGACGACGAACGAAATCTTGCCAGACGCCTTTTCGAGTCTATAAGATAGCGCTCTACTAATCAAATATTTTTGCATTTCGTAATTCTTTCGAAACGATTTTCATGGTGAGTGTTCTGGCCGGAATCCGCTACCATGGAACACCTCTTGGATAACAGCGTCATTTCAACTTCGGACCCATTTTCGCAGAGAAATCACGAGGTACTCAATCGCCGAATACTTTTCTTTATTAAACTTTTCAAAAATAAAATGGCCCATTGCTTTAAAACACGCGCTAAAGAACGGCCAGATAACTACCGCGCTAAGAGCTGTCTATTCCATATTTCGTTCTGGCTTCTTTAATTCAGCTGCAGAGTTTTGGAGGTATCGACCTGATCCGCGCCAAGAAAATTTGGAGGACGCTTAAGCTTCGCCTTAGAGAGTGGAACGCGATAGAATTCAAAGACCCCTGAAGGCCCATATACGATGACATGTTAGGAATGCCCCGGCTGCAGCATGCTTCGAAGCTGCGCAAATTTAACGCGAGAACTCTGTCACGATAGAAGCTACCAGCTCAGTCCTGAAGATATCTAAGTCCTGTAGTGTTTACAAGCAATCAGTGATGGCTGCTGCACTTAAGCCACAACTTTCTCAACGAGACAACTGTTATAGCGCGCGAGATGATGCGACAATTCCTACACGTGTACGCGGAACGGCAAATTGTTTGTGTACGTCGCAGCAAGAATTTCGTATGCATTATATTGTGTTTGTCTTTTTTATCGCATCCATCATTTCAGATTGAATCTGCAAACCAGGATGCTGCTGCAGGTACGCATTGCTGCATTTGAGTGACCAAAGGCGCATAAAAGTATATGTACAGTGATAAGGGGATACTTGGGTCGCATGGCGACAGACGATATTTGTGCCACTGGTGGGCGCTGGAGACACCAATTTCACGCATTAAGTTATACGACGAAAGTTAGGGCCTTTGTGACGCATTGTCAATGCATTTGGTCTCCCAGCGATCACCCAGCGCTAACTGATAGCGCAAAAAGCTGCCGGTCGCTATGCAGGCTGATTATCGCTTTTCAGTCATTGAGCATTGTACAGTTTCATACTCTACGGGATTGCCGCAAGTGCGTATATGTACATTTGCATAGCAATTAAATTTGCCTTGATCAATTCATACTGAGCTCATAATTACCATGCTCAAGATATGTGTCTGATAACAGACAATAGTGTGCCGGGGGGTATTTAGCACGGCAGAAACGACATTACGAGGGGAAGACGTTGTAGTCGAAGAAGGGAACAAACCAGTCACCGCAGGCAAAGGACAAGAAGAAATGTTCCCACCACAACTACTGGACTATCAACTGAGCTTTATTAGAAACGGCGTAGTCCCAGCAAGGCCAGCAGAGCAGAGTGGTAGTAGAGGTGAGCGAAGACCCTGAAGAGTTCTCCACACGGGGGATAAAAGCTTGCGAGGGTCCAGCGATTTGCAGCGCTGGCTCTACATCAAAGTCGTCCGTAGCTCGAGGTCGCAGGAGAATTTCGTGCGCAAGTTACTGACGACTTCGTTCTGCTGGCTGACTTCTAGCTACTTGACGTTCCCATCGCGAGAGATCACAGCATGGAAGTGGCTTTCTCTATGGAAGAGCTGCAAGCGGCCTTGGCTGCGTGCAGGTGATCATCATCACCCGGTCCAGATGGAGTGACCTACGCTTCCTTAAGGCACCTAGGTTCAACAGCGCAACGTTGTCTTCTGGATATAGTTAATCAATCTTGGCGGGACGGCATAGTACCTGACGGTTGCAATTGTAGCCAACTGGCGCCTCTACTGAAGCCTGGGGAGTCTCCGCTGGACCTTACATCGCACCAGCCCATTGAACTTGCGAGTCGCATCGGTAAGGTCATGGAGACGATGTTGCTGACATGTATGGAATGGTACCTCGAATATTACAACATTTACCCTGAGCCTATGGCTGGTTTTCGTAGTGCACGGTCTTCTATTGACAGCGTCATTGGTCTCATTACCTCGATGCAGCAACAGAAAGCTATGAAGCGCCTCTCTGTGGCACTTTTGGATGTAAAAGGTGCCTACGACAACGTAGCCCATGAAGCCATTCTCGAAGCACTTGAGGCTGCAGAATTTGGAAGCCACGCCTTTAGATGGAGTAGGAGCTACCTCTCACGGAGATCTGTGTTTGTCCTTAGAGAGGATGGCACAACAAGTAGATATATATCCAGTCGTGGTGTCCCACAAGGTGGAGTGTTGAGCCCCACTCTTTTCAATCACGTTCTAGTGGGGCTTGTCGAAACAGACTGCTAATGTCTCGCTCTACGCGGACGATATTTCAATCTGGGCTTCACGCATGATAAGGCCACAAGTACGTGCTAGAATACAGAAAGCGACAACTCTGACAGCGGTATACCTTCGCCGGCAAGGTGTGACGATTTCGACAGAAAAATGTGCACTAGTGGCATTTACATGAAATGCGATGTCTTTCTACCCAGTGTGTATCGAGGGCAAGTCCATCGCCTACAAGAAAGCTCACAGGTTCTTAAGCGTTATTGTGAATCGTGACCTCACCTGGAGTCCGCGTGTCTCATACATGAAGAAAAAGCTCATTTGTATTGCCAGTATGTTCGGTTTCGCAGCTGGAAAATCGTGAGGACCATCCGTGCGCTCCATTTTACAGCTATACACGGCACTTTTCTTGTTCTTTTTTGCAATACAGCGTTCCTGTTTTGTCCAACACATGCAAGACTAATCTCCTTGCATTACAGAGGGTACAAGCCCAAGCACTTCGGACAAGTCTTGGCCTCCCGCTGGATGTTCCGCAACGATTGTCATTGCACAGGAGCATCCCATCACCACTCATATCGTCGGTGAGCCGTTAAGAGCGCACATTCGACACCTTTCTCGCCTACCATACCACCATTTAGTCGACTTGCCAGTGCAAAGACCACAGGCTACATTCTGTGGTATTTTGACGAGACACCATGACTCGATACCATCTGGCTTCAATCTTGCGAAACGGCCATCACCATTGTGGTGTTTTCGGCAAATTCACGTGTGCCACTCAATTCATGGGATTGCTAAGAAGGAAGACTTGCGATCGCTAGCCTTGAAGTAGTTGTCTCTGTTTCTCCTCAACGAGTTTTATTTTGACCGCATACACTTTTAAACAGACTGTTTCACCAATTCAAACAGCTCTACCGGAGCAGTAATTGTTCTATCAGACGCCGTCTCTATGCAGTTTAAATATTCGCACAATACAACGTCGTCAGCAGCAGAAATATTCAGAACTAGCAGCTAGAACTAGCAGCTATTCAAGGTGCACTCAAGTACGTGCTCCAGCAGCCACCAAATCGTTGGGCCACCAAATCGTTGGTTTACACGAGCAGCCAGTGTACGAAATAAAGAACGCTCATAATCACGCGCTCAAGAAAGGTCACGACGTTATTTCAATGGTTGCCAAGCCATTGCGTAATTGTCCGCAACTACAGCGCAGATGAAGCTGCGCGTTCGGCTCACCAAAAACATCAGCGGGTTCCTATACCACTTTCAAGACTGATGCTGCGCGACAACTTCAGTCACTTGCTTGCCACATCACACTTCTACAATGGAATTCATCGGTTTGAGCAAGTCACGCTTGCACTCTCTCGATCCTAACTTGCGACTTCGCCTGCCAGCTGGATTCTCCCGTCGCGAAACAACTTTACCGTGTCGCATGTGGTTGGGCGTCGCATTTGCAAATTCCTATTCATTCCTGATAAGAATGGCCAACAATTTGGGCGGGTGCGATGAGACTCTAGAGCACCTTCTGTGTCACTGCCTATCTTTTGACACTCAACGACGTACATTACAAGCGAAACTCAACCTGCTAGATATTAAAGCGCTCTCAGAAGAAAAGATCCTTGGACCATGGCCTATGCGTTGTTGCATGCAAAATGCCACAAAAGCCCTGCTGCGTTTCTCGAAGGACACTGCATTGTATGAACGCCTGTGACAGTGGAGATTCCTCTGCGACTGACAGTGAATGACTGACTGTTATTTTCCTTTTCTCTAATTATCTGTTCTTCCTTTTTCCACCTCCCCAAGTGTAGAGTAACCAACCGGGCACCTCCTTGGTTAACCTGCCCACCTTTCTCTCTTCGTTTCTGTCTTTCTCCCTCTATATATTGCGAGCTCCTAGCTAGCAAAATCGTGCCCATCGTCTTAACCTGGTTTAATATCGTTCGAAAAGACGATATATACTAACCCAAGTGGAGCTCTGAGGTTAACAACTTAGGAAACTGGCTCACAACGTATGCGCCGCAGTAGCTTAATGGCTATGGCATTGTGCGCAAGTCGTAGGTTTGATCGTAGCCATGGCAGCCAGGTTACGTTGCTCGGAAAAGGCGCCGTCCCCCATCCCACTTTTTTCTCTGTTTTATCTCTATAAGCGGGGCATGTGTTGGTTCATGGCTTTCAAGCGTTTAGTGGCGCCCACAAGTCTCCAACTGCGAAACAAGAAGACATGCTCAAAGACTTGCACGACCTGTGTGCAGTTTCCAGCTACCTCGTTATAGCTCTCGACCGCTCATTCGGAGAGTTCCTAGGCGGTGTTTCTAGGCAGTTTATTAGTTCCCAATTGCGTCAATTCCCAATGATCCTCAACTCCGCCTATGCTGCACAAATAGGCTCCGTGTTCAGACAAAACCAAGAAATCTACTGCATAAGCCGCGCTGACGTATTCATTACATGCAGCTTTTATTTTGTATTTTTCTTGTTTTCACTCAGTGATGCATTCATTATATATATATATATATATATATATATATATATATATATATAGATATACCAACACATATATGGCTCCTAAAAGCTCCGAATGCTTCGAAAATCAGTTTTGTGATGATTTCACACCCCTGGTTATTACAATTCTCGCAGCAGTGCACTTCCCTGAACTACTACCAGAACCCATTACAACGATATCAAAAGTACACGTGCTGCGTTTTGATGCCGAAGACGACAACGAATGCGTTGTTGGGCTGTATGAAGGGGACATATAAACATAATATGCCCCGTAGCAATGTATTCTGTATCCTTTCTCTCTCTCTCTCTTTTTTTTAACGTACGCCACCCAGAACTTCCGAATGGAAAGAAGTCATCCTGGGTTCTTATTGAGAACTGAGAACTAGGACTTAAATGTAAAATCCCAGAGCTGCGACTGCGTGTACTTTTGACGCGATATTTGACGCCGATCTGGCATTTGAGAATCGGCAAAAAGTTGCACGATTTCATTGGACGCGGCGCCCTGTAAGAACGCGGTGTCAGTGTTATGTCGGATAGTTTTTTTTTTTTTCTGTGCCTGTATATGTGCGTGTTTTTTTTTTTTTTTTTGTCTAAAACGCGTCTGCTTAGCCGACATGCTGCATAAATTTGTTCACTAGTGTGCCAGAAATGCAGGTGGGCGGGACAGGGCATCCAATTTCTCGCTCGCTCGTCTATTTCCATTCCGACGCCTATTTGAACGACTCCATTTTACGGGCGAATTCTATTTGCATGTTTTTTGCATTCCCTGACTCCATGCACGGTTTCACGCCCGTTCACTCGTGTTCGTAGATGAAAACTGCTTTGCATATGGTCACCATCGAATGAACTCGAGATCCGGCAGCGCGGTTTCTCGTGGCATAAATGCGCCGCGACTGCAACCTTCCGCGGGGAACTTTGTTTTGTTCGTGTGTACGTTGCCCTCACTTTGTACCGTTTTTATCATTCGTCTCAATCTTACGTCCCGTATTTCCCAAGTTCTGAACTATTCTACCACAAACTCTTTTGCATCTGCCTGAGAACAAGTATTTTGCGAGGAACAAAGCATCGTCTTCATCCGCCACAGTACTGTGACATCTGAAGTACAGGCGCTCACGTCGGCTACGTCACGCGCGAGAACCCGCACAAGTAGCGAAGCCTCAAGACTGCACGATAGCACAGTGTACAAGTGAAAGTTGACATAGTCGGAATCGATTGCTTAAAAAGATGCCCAAGAGAACTAGTACACCAACAATGAAATAGAAGCACGGAGCGCACCCACGTCAGAAGAAATGTTTATTTCTGCCCCAGGAGCCAGCGCTCGAATACGAAAGAACGCAGCCTTTTTCTTATGTTCATAGCCGTACAAGGTGTCGGCAGGTGTCGAGTGACGTATTCTTTATTTTTTTTTAGATATGTGACTGCCTTCTTTTCTATATGTCAACATGGGCGCTTGCACCGAAAAAAAAAAAAATGTTTCATCAGTCGTGTGTGATTGATAAGTCCTTGTTTTTCCTGGTTTTGTGTACTCGTTCGATTAACGCACTGTTGTAATGAATCCCACCTCTACATTGCCACGGGGTAAGAGTATGATCTGCATTTGTAGGCAAATTTTTCGCTTTATTTGCCATAATGCAAAGATGAGGCTCAGATGTTGGCCCTTCAATGGCTGCCGAATGGAACAACTGTTATCATAGTAAACCATGAGAGAAAGATTGACTTGTGTTGTTGGTATATTGCTTCTAAATTCTAGCCATAAACAATCACCTTGGTGTTAGACAAGCACTAGCTAAAGATTATGTGGATAGCTGCTATTATTTGTACTATCCACTCATTATTAATAGCATCTACATTTACTGTACATATTGTCACGAGAGGAAAAGCCAGTCAGTCAGTTCTAAGCGAACGGCCATTTACAGTTCATTCTTGCAGCAGCTACCACGCACACTTCTTCTTCCTCGACTTCTAGCGTAACTAGTGCGTGCCATCACCCCTCCCCCCCCCCCCCCAAAAAAAAAAATAAATAAATAAATAAATAAAGTTGGGGAGATGTTAAATGCCACAAGGAGAAAATAAAAGAAGTGAGAAAGACAACGGACGTGGCGACAGGGGCCGCATCACAAAGTTTGTGGATGAGAGCCAGCGCGAATGCTAGGGCTTCATCCTGGTAACGTGAACAATGTCAGAGGAACGTGGTCTACGGGAGTGGTGCGAAGTGTCGGCTGGAATAACTTCGTAGTTGACAGGACTTAGACGACGCAAAACTATGTAGGGGCCAAAGTATCGGCGCAATAATTTTTCTGACCGGCCTCGTTGACGTATAGGGGTCCAAACCCATACAAGATCTCCCGGGTTGTATGTGACGTCTCGATGGCATATGTTGTATCGACGAGCATCTTGACTTTGTCGGGATAGAATTCGTTGCCGTGCAAGGTGCCGCGCTGCTTCGGCACGCTGGACAAAGGCGTCTGTATCTGGTGCGGTAGGTTGAGACGAAGTTGGTAGGAGCATCACGTCGAGCATAGTGGTGACGTCGCATCCGTAGACCAGACGGAAAGGAGGAAACCCGGTGGTTTCTTGTAGGGCAGTGTTGTACGCGAATGTCACATACGGAAGTAGTTCGTCCCAATTTTTATGATCCGTGGCAACATACATGGAAAGCATATCCGCAATCGTTTTGTTGAGACACTCAGTTAAACCGTTAGTCTGCGGGCGATACGCAGATGCCGTAGGGTGCGTTGTTCCGCTCAGCTGCAGAATATCTCGGACCAACTGGGCAGTGAAGGCCGTACCGCGGTCTGTGATGACGACAGCGGGAGCACCATGTCGAAGGACGATATTTTTGATAAAGAAGTTAGCAACATCTGAAGCAGTAGCTCGCTGAACGGCTTGTGTTTCGCAGGATCGCGTGAGGTAATCGGTGGCGACAACAATCCAGCGGTTATCAGCCGAAGACATGGGAAATGGGCCGAGTGAATCCATCCCGACTTGTTCAACAGGTGAACAAGGAGGTTGGACAGGGTGAAGCAGACCGGCTCGTTTCAGTGGTGGAAGTTTGCGACGCTGGCAATCTCGACTTCTGACGTACTGCTTCACGGTTTTTGTGAGTTTTCGCCAATAGTACTTCTGCTTGATCCTCGCGAGAGTACGCGTGAAACCAAGATGCCCGGACGTTGGTTCGCCGTGGCATGCACGTAGAACGTCGACGCGGAGAGTAGCGGGAACAACGAGCAGGAAAACGGTTGCCGTAGGGTTAAAGTTCTGCTTGTATAGGATGTCGCCACGTAGGCAGAAAGAGGACAAGTGACGCGCAAACTGCCGTGGGGGTTGTGGGCGGCTTCCTTCAAGGTATTCAATCAAAAGCTGGAGCTCGGAGTCTTGGCGTTGCTGTTGAGCAAGGTTTAAAGACGGGAGAGTACAAAGAAAACCAGAATCGTCGTCAGTATCTAGTGGTGCGGGTTCGACGGGGGCGCGGGAGAGACAGTCGGCGTCAGTGTGTTTCTGGCCAGACTTATAGACGATGGTCACATAAAATTCCTGCAACCGTAGGCTCCATCTTGCGAGACGGCCTGAAGGATCGTTGAGATTCGCCAGTCAGCAGAGAGAGTGGTGGTCGCTGACGACACGGAAGGGGCGTCCGTACAGGTATGGGCGGAACTTCTGGATAGCCCATATGACTGCCAGACATTCTTTTTCAGTTGCTGAGTAGTTTTTTTCAGCAGCAGACAAGGTTCGGCTGGCATACGCAATAACGCGCTCAAGACCAGCTTGAAACTGTACGAGTGTCGCTCCGAGACCAACGTTACTAGCATCAGTATGCACTTCTGTGTCAGCCTCGGTGTCAAAGTGACCAAGGATCGGTGGTTTCTGTAGACGTCGCAGAAGGTCGTCGAAGGCGTCGGATTGTGCCGGGCCCCAAACAAATGTGACGTCGTTCTTGATGAGTCGTTGCAAAAGTTCGGCAATTTCACAAAAATTTGATACAAAACGGCGGTAATACGCACAAAGCCCTAAAAATCGGCGGACATCGTGTTTTGTCTTCGGTATCGGGAACAGAGCAACTGCCATGGCTTTGTCGGGGTCAGGGCGCACACCGGTGCTGCTGACAATATGACCTAGAAATTTGAGCTCCTCGTAGCCAAAGTGACAATTTTCGGGCTTCAGGCAGAGGCCGGCGGCGCGGTTAGCTTGAAGAACCGCCTCAAGCCGCTGGATGTGTTGTTCAAACGTGGTGGAAAAAACAACTACATCGTCTAAGTAGACTAAACATGAGTTCCACTTGAGGTCTGATAAAACTGTGTCCATCATGCGTTGAAATGTGGCCGGAGCGGAACACAATCCAAAAGGGAAGAGGAACCTTATATTGATAGAGACCGTCGGGTGTTATAAACGCCGTTTTTTCCTGGTCCCGTTCGTCAACTTCAATTTGCCAGTACCCACTACGCAGATCCATTGAAGAAAAGTAACGGGCATGCCGCAGGCGATCCAAGGAGTCGTCAATTCGAGGAAGTGGGTAAACGTCTTTTTTCGTGATCTTGTTCAGTTTGCGATAATCGACACAGAATCGTAGTGAACCGTCTTTCTTTTTAACTAATACAACAGGTGAAGCTCAAGGACTTGTCGATGGTTGAATGACATCATCGTCGAGCATTTGTTTAACTTGATGACGAATAGCATCCTGTTCTCTCTGCGACATGCGATAAGCGTGTTGGCGAACAGGTTGGACGGTCGGTTCAGTGATGATTCTGTGTTTGATTAAAGGAGTCTGTTTGACCTTCGACACGGTGACGAAACAGTCGCTAAATGACGATAGCAGAGTGATGAGCCTCTCCTTCTCGTTTTGGTCTAGCTGTGGGTTGACGTTGATGTGACTGGTCAAGTCCACATTGCTGGGTTCCGGAATCGAGATTGTCGTTACCGAAGCACAGGCGTTGGACTCGGCCACCGTTTCAAAGTAGGCCATGGTGGTATGCCTCGCAAAGTGCTTGTATTCGCCACTGAAGTTGGTAACTAGAATCGTGGTTTGCCTATGTTGGAGCTCTACGAGACCTCGTGCGACGCCGACTTCGCAATCCAGCAATATGGTGAGGTTACCTTCGGCGATGCCTATTCCTAGTTGGTCTTGGGGGCATTCAACGAGAACGAAGATGCTACTTCGAGGCGGTAACGTCACGCAGTCATCGACCACGCGTAAAGCCGCGCGGTGATGTTCATCATCCACACTCGAATCCGAAGAAACATAGTTAGAAAAAGTGACGACCAATCACGAAGGTTAATGATCGCCCCATATTCCCGGAGAAAATCCATGCCCAGTATAACTAGCCGAGAACACTTGGGCAGCACAAGGAAAGACGCTACGAAAGTCGAAGTAGAAATTGCAAGCCTGGTGGTGCATCGTCTAATGGGTGACACGAGGTGTCCTCCGGCCGTAATCACATGTGGGCCGTCCCACGCTGTCAGCACCTTGCGTAGCCGAGTGGCCAGTGAGGCACTCATAACCGAGTAGTCAGCTCCCGTATCGACAAGTGCAGTTACCGGATAACCGTTGATGGAAGCAGTAATAGCAGCAGAAGTTCTTTTTGCAGTTTCGAATGAAGGCGTCAGCGGTACGTCGCGAGGGGATGGCGCCGGCGGAGGATATTTGACGGTTCGCATGACAGCGGCCTCACCCCCGGAGGCCACCGTTTTCAGTTTCCCCGGCGCGGGCTTCAACCGTTGACTCCAGCGGAATCAAAGGCGGGTCGAGCACGGTTTGGTGACGCGTACCGATGAGGTGAAGGCGACCGTGACTGTCTTCGCTGTGGGGCAGGAGGAAGCCGGTTACTTTCTAAGTATTGCTCGATTTCGTGCGGGCGTTCGCCATAGCGCGGGCAACGGGCGTCCGGATGGTATCCCCGCAAACCAATCCGTCGGTACTGGCAGTCGCGATACATGTGACCAGCCTCCCCGCAGTGATAGCACAACGGACTGTTGTCGGGGGCGCGCCATACTGTAGATTTGCGCGGACCAGGATGAAAGGGTGCTTGCGGATGCGTGCGGTGCATCGGACTTGGGGAGCGTCGAGAAATCCCAGCAGGCGGCTGCGAAAAACGGCCCGTCGACGGCGCGCAAGCCCGAAGAGCATCCGCGTACGAGAACGTGGGAGGTTCGAGTCGTGTTGGTGGCGAGAGATGAACCACTTTGCCGATTTCTTCCCGAATGACATCCGTAAGAACGGCGGCACTGGGAGGTGCCGGAGCCGATGCATAGGACTTCTGCAGTTCTCGAACAATTTGTCGTATTAGCTCGGTAAGGGACTCCCTGTCATCATTTGCAGGTACGAGAGAGCATGCAGCAGTCATGGTGGTCTGGCGTTCATACTGCGAGAGCCGCTGCCGAAGCATACGTTCCATGACTGTTGCCTCACGAACGACTGAGAGACTGTTGTAGGAGGATTGCGCACGAGGCCCGCGAAAAGCTGTTCCTTCACGCCTCGCGTTAACAGACGCACCTTCTTGTCTTCTGGCATTAGTGGATCGGCCCGACGGAACAATCGTGTCATATCTTCGACGAACATGGCGACGGTTTCGTTTGGCATTTGGAACCTCGAAGACAGTGCCTGCTCGGCTCTTTCTTTCCTTTCGGAAGTGCTGAAGGCTTCGCAAAGCAGTCGGTAAAACTCCTGCCAGCTGGTAAATGAGGCTTCGTGGTTCTCGTACCATACTCTCGCCGCGTCTAAAAGGGAAAAGTAGACGTTCTTCAACTTACGGTGATTGTCCCAGTCGTTAAAGGCGGCGACCCGGTCGAAATGGTCCAACCAGTCTTCAACGTCCTCAAAGGCGTTGCCATGGAACGGGTTACGCGTGCGAGGCGCGTTGAGGATGCATGGTACGGCAGCATTTGGGATCCCCTCGGTTTGGCTTGCGGTAGTTGTTGACATCTTCCTCACGGAGCTTGCCAGGGGACTGTATTGCGGTGGAAGACCTTGGACGCGACGGCTGCTTCGATAGATTTCTGCCGTCCCCGAGGTACTGGCGTCGGTAGCTTCTGGTTCAGGACCCGTAGGCATACGATAGATGCGTACCCAGCACTTCCACCAGTTTGTCACGAGAGGAAAAGCCAGTCAGTCAGTTCTAAGCGAACGGCCGTTTACAGTTCGTTTTTGCAGCAGCTACCACGCACACTTCTTCCACGACTTCTAGCGTAACTAGTGCGTGCCAATATGGTGTAACCTACTGCCCATGTATTTATTTATTGTTTCTTTTTTGTTGTTCACAAGAACTCTGTTCTGTAATATTTATAGCCCCGATGGTATAAGTCTAATGCATTTATACATAATGAACAATAAACAATTGAAAATAATTTTTTTTTATGGTTGCGATGCTTTTCCTTTTTGCCAAATGTGATGCTGAATATTTTCAACACAGGAAGAGGCACCCAGTCTCTACGCTTCGGTTGAGAATGAATGGTGCTGCACTGTGATATGCGTGTTTCCTTTTCACATTAGTTGCTATCTCAAGCGTCTGACGCGACAGTGATGCTTCTTTAGTTAGATTAGTGTTAGTTTTGCTATCGTTTTAAGCGTAAGAAAGCAAGTCTGTGATTACTCACTGCTGCTAGGCAATGTACGGGTAGAGGGACCCCAGTAGGGTAGAGGTTCTCTCCTTTTAATACCTGCATTTCAGACAATGCATGCCTAAATAAAATGTAAAAAAAAGATGAATTGAATATATATAAATTGTATTTTTTATCGCCTGACAGCGGCCTTCTCTGCTGGCCATTCACATAAGAAAAAGAATACAGGTCATATTGAATGTTTTGTTGTGAGTGAGCAATAATGCGCAGATTTAGGCAACACTTTGAAGCGCCAAATTTAAGATCTATTGAACATAGCAGCAGCATAAGCAGTAATTTTTAAGCGTTTCAAGGTTATTTTTGTCAGAAGGCTCATTTAGTGATCGTTTAAGAATTATTCCAGAAGAATACAGGGCTTCATATTAATTGCTCACGATCGGAATTCCCTGTGATAGTTACTTCAGGCAAGCAATTTCTGAAAAAAGGGAAAGTTGGGAGAAAATGCGCGTTATCGAAAATGCACACTATCCAGGCGGTGTTGCATGTAATTTCGACACAACATTCAAGTGACTAGAAAATAAGCCTGCCTTTAAAACCTTAACCTTTAGCTCACCGTAGCAAAAGCTTTCCGCTTCAGTACAAACTCTCTGTTATTTTTAAAGGCTTTCGTTGATTCATTATCCCGTCTTGAGATTAACGTGAGAATTAAAAGAGATGAACTATTCTAAGGGTGATAATCAGCAGTATTTCATCACCCAATAGATATTCACTGGTATTGCCCGCGATAATTACCTCGAACAGTATAAGGCTAACTTGCAAGCACGCTATTGTCGAGAACCACAAGCGCTGACTGGATTTTTTTATATAGGATTGCTAATACATTACCTCATAGATATGCATCGCCTATTGAAAAGCGTCATTGAAAATATGATTTTACAGAAATAAGTAAAGTAATATATACGAATATGTAGAATACGAAATGAATGAAAGAAAGAAGAGAAAGACCGCACGAATGCCTCTGATTTTTTCTCTATGCTTACCATAGGGCCAAACTCACTCTCCAAACCATATGACGTAATGAATCCATTCACATATTTTTTTTTCTAGTCTAATCGAACGTCCTAGTTCTAATAACGATGCAATAAGGTATTACATCTGCCTCCCACATGTCTTCGGACGCAGTATTGAAGAACTTGCAGGATATCAGATTATGCAGCGAAGGAAGCCACATCACGCTTAGTCGCCTTTTTTGGAATTATTCCCATGTAAGCAGTACGTAATCTTCTGCTTCGCTTTAGAACGCCGCAACATGTTCTTTAGCAGCAGCAAGGCAAAATCGAAACAGTAGCCGGAGTAAACAACTGTTTCCTTTTAAAGGGCGTTCGACGACAGCTAGGATGGCCTCATTTTTTTATATACTAGGGTGCGCTGAGCTTTCGAGAGCGCTACAAAATAACACGTGGCTTTTTAATTTTTTAGTTTATACTGTTATAATCTTGCCATTCTGTTGTGTCCGTGTCGCGAATCTTGTTTTCTCTGGTCCGCCGCGCTTCATTTTTACACTAACGAATCATAAGAAATCATAGTTTCTGGATTTAGAAAATAGGTCACACGTACCAGTACACTGTAAACAGAAGTAAGCCGAAAAGGGCATTATAAGAGCTGAGACCTCCCTTGAGACTACATGCCTGAAAACCGTGCTCCCTGGCAGTGGTGCAAAAATGTTCAGCGTCCTCCATTTTGCTCCATCGCAAAATGGGGATGAAAGAAGGAGGGAGAGCCTCAATTTTACATCGTTTTTAGGAGGAAGTTTACAATGAAGAAGGCTCCCTTTCGCGGAAACAGGGTTTTATTTCTTATTCTCGGCCTTGTCTTTATTTTTTTTTAGCAATACATGCTTTACATGCTAGCGAGCATGCACCTGTTCGAGAAGTATACGAGCAATCAGATGTATATTGCCCAAATGCTTTCTTTTTTATCCAGCAAGATTACACATTTCCAAGGGTCTAGTAAAGTTCTTCAAAGCGATACAATGAACAATTTGTTCGTCTCGTTGACCACAAGGTTCTGTCATGCTGCTAGAACGCCCACGACATCTGACTTTGGAGGCGGGACCTTGCAGGACTTCGACGGCTTCGACTGCAGAATGTCCTCGCTTCTGTTCGTTTTCCCAACGTCTGAAGGTGAAACTGAAGGCGAAGCCCGCTAAGCGCCAATGTCGTCGGCGCTGGTGACGGCACTCGTTTTGCTCTTCGTAGTTTCGCCATTTCACGCATGGTTTCACGCATGTGTCTGTACGTGTGTTTGCGAGTCGTCGGAGAATGTTTCGTATACTGCGGTGCCTTTATACCGTACAAAAAAACTACCATCGCATTTTCGTGATTTGTGCACTACAATACACTTTTGTGGTTCTCCGCGCGACCGTGCGCGGGGCATTCCCCAATGCACTACGATATGCAAGTGCCATGTGGAGCCTTACCCTGTCTTGTCAAAGTAGGAGCCTACGGCGTCGGCTGCTTTGGAAACAGCGTGTTTCGGATTACTACTTGTTCAACTTGCCTTTTGTTTTACACGGATTTTTTAGCTGCGGTGGTGAGTATTTGCGTATGGTGCGGACCAAATGTGCTATGTGTGTGGTGCCTAAATTTTGTATGTCGCAAGTGCAGACCCATTCGTCCACTGCTGTATCAGATGGATTCTTAGAAAAGGAACTAGAGCGGCACAGTTCTCTCTCAAGTGCAAGTATTTGGGGCGTGAGCTAGCGTTCTAGTCATAGAGTGTTGGATTTGGTCTATCAGGTGTGTCTGATCATTTCGCCCTATGTGTCGATATAGGTTGCGTGGCTAAAAGACGCCCCGCAGAATTGTCACATCGAAACTTGTCACATCGACCTAAGTTCAAAGGCGGCAAATTACGGTTATGTAGCTTGAACATCGTAAATGTTAGCGCCTGTCTCTATGTTAAATGGGGCCACACAATGTCTGCACACAGTTGTATTCATTTTACCAATTTTGTGAAATTAAGGGAAAATGAGACATCAACCTAAGCGTAGGAATTGCTACAAAGGGAAGCCATATGGGTTTCCTTTGTAGCATTAGTACGGGAGACCCATACTGTTAGATCAATTTTGTGAAATAATCTTCAAACTTCAAATTTCATCCATTTTCATTGGGAAATCTGCACCAACACTTTCACGTAGCAAATTGCCTATGCATTCAGTAGGTTCAACATTAGAAATAACGTTATTTTGTGTAACAATGTGCTAGTTTGAGGCAGTTACAATGTACAATTTTTCTTCTGCATGCAAACACTGTATGCATTTTCATAGTTGTGTGTATTCCCCAAGTTTCGCCAGTGCTGAAAAGGACAAATGGAATAAATTAAAAAAGACCTGAATATTTCTCTGCTTGAACGCTTGTGTCATGGAGAATTCCTCAAAACGAGTGTTTCACATAAACGTGAATTCTTGCAAAACGTGTTGCACATATTGCACAATTAGTTTGGGAGAGGCATTTCCGACCCCACCAGACTGGACCAGCGTTGCCTTGGAGCATGCTCATCAGTGTAGCCACGGGGGCACGCTGGGAACGTAACCCCTTGGCCCCAAACCGTACATTGCTTTGTACCTGGCATAAAACCACGTGCAGACAACGCTCGACTGCCACCCACACACCCTTCTCAAGTTCAAAGGTCAAAAGCGCGTCACGCGCACACCTTAGTAGGCCGAAAAATTCTTGGCTACTGCACTGGTGCTTGTTACATGAGGTAGAAATACAGATTCTTGGCTTCGATAGTGAGGTCCGAACAGGATCAAAGTGGCTAAGCAAAATGAAGATCCCAAAGTTGAACCTACACCTGATACCAAGGATTGCTCCTAAATGTGGAGGAGCTTGTACTGAGGTAGCCAGTAACATCGTTGGGTCTGTACTCCACCCACGCATTATCAGGCTCAGGTTTACTGGCTCTCATTGAAGCAGTGGGACCATATTGAGATCCTGAGATCATTATTCAGAACATGATGCGGGCAATAGCTGCTCTCCCTCACCTTACCCCTCTGTTCACTCAATAACACTCCCATCGCTGCCCACCGAGCACATTCTGAAGGACAGAGTTGGTCCTTCTTTTCCGAGCCCAGATCAGCCAGCTTCTGTCACCAGCAAGGCTACACCTCATAAATCCACGCTCATACCCGAGCCCTAAGTGCCCCGCATGCCCGGCCAGAAGTACGGCCAAACACCTTCTGTTGAGTTGCTCTGCCTTTGGCACAATCCGAGAAAGGGCACTGCAATACCTGGGCTGGCACCGACCTGGCCTCTGCAGGAGTGGATCGATCCGCCATCGCATATTGGTCTCAAGGACTCACTCCGGCTTTGGCGGGCTTTTCTGGACTATTGCAAGGAAAAGGAAGAGCCGGGCCGCCTCCTTGCAGAGCCGACCCCGGGACCACTCCACCTCGAGGAAGAAGAGAACACTGGTCCCCCACCCTCGTAGAGTACCTCTTTCCTGCCACATTGTTGCTCAGTGGCTATGGTGTTGGGCTGCTGAGCACGAGGCCGCGGGATCGAATCCCGGCCACGGCGGCCGCATTTCGATGGAGGCGAAATGCGAAAACACCCGTGTACGTTAAAGAACCCTAGGTGGTCGAAATTTCCGGAGTCCTCCACTACGACGTGCCTCATAATCAGAAAGTAGTTTTGGCACGTAAAACCCCATAATTTTAAGTTTTCTTCCTGCCACAATATGTGACCCATTAAATGCAGAAATTAATACGCTTTACAAAAGAAAAAAAAATGAACACTGCCTGCAGTCCAAAGCGAACAAGCATGTGAATTAATGAGGTGGCATATTGCAGTTGCTCCTGAACCCTTTGACTATGTCTCCAACACATCACTATTGCGGAGCCTCGAGTAGATTTAGTGCCCCCTGCAATGAGAGATGCCAAATCGCTTGGCTGCAAAAAGAAACGTAAAGCTCTGGTATTGCGGTACGCTGAGGTTGCTTTGGACCAATTTATTTTATACAGACACTATTACAGGAGATGGAAGCATGGTATGGGTTAGCCTTACGCATTTCCCTCCTTATGAATATAAGGAAAATATGATGGATATCTGCAGCTCAAGTGCAGCTCCATGCCATAAATCACAAGAGTGTGCTGAACAGGGCTGTTACATGTTACAGCCATTCATGACGTCAATGAGGGTGCCACATGTTTATCAAACTTCACCCAACTACACACATCCACCAATTCGTTGATTGCCATGAAACAGCTGAAACGAGTCAGTAAAGCCATATTACCCTTGTCAGATACATAAAAGCTCCACAACTTACTTTTTAATGGTCGCATAAAGTGGGTTCAAGGACACAGCTCTGGTCCTTTAATGCCATGGCAGATAAAGCACACAACACGGTGAATATGTTTCTACCCACACATCCTGAGCCACCCTCACTTACTATCCTACCCCCAAGATTAACTCCGACATAACACACGTGGTCTTTAGCTTAAATGTGGCACCCGTAGCTGCATCACTTTTGCCAGCATTGTCAGGGACATGATATCCTTAACTAAAGTTTACCATAAGGAAATGTGTAATTTTAACAATGTTAGCACAGGCATCTTGACTTGCTGGCTATGAATGGAAAGAAATGTCACTGCTGCTTGAATGAAAAGAGTAGTCTTCTGCAGCTTTAATGCAAGTGTGCCTTCATGTAATACTGTTTCACAGCAGGTCTGTACAAATGTTCTTTATGGACAGGAAATTGTAGGCCTAATTGTGATATTCGCTTGCACAGATTGTGACTTTCACTAAAGTAAGTGCGTAAGAAGAGCAAATGTTCTTTCAAGTGAAGTATCTTTCAGTGAGTAGCACGCTGCCTTTTCAGATATTTTAGCATCCATGGTGGAGAGATTAAATTGACAACGTATCTCTCTAGGACCACTTCGAAAGGTGTATATGGTGTATCACGTAGATGTAAATGTGTGTTGCCTAACTAGCTGACTTTCAGACTTAAGTGCAGTATTTAATATGTCAAGTCTAATGCTGTTTTGGTTAACATTGTGAATGGAGAGAGAGAGAAACAACTTCATTTATCCCACCTCAAAGGGAAAGGGGCTGCGAGAAGAAGGCGAGGGAGGTTATCCTACTATGTTTCTCACGACACATGGACGTTTTTTTGTGTATAAGTACCGGTGTTGATATAAGAAGCTTTTAAAAAGCAACCTCACTTTATAAATTAAAGAACTTCCTCACGAATAAGCATTTCTTCATTGCTTTAATAAGAGCCAAATAATAATTAGATTCGCATTTTTTTTTAATTGTTTTCTTGCGATCGGGAAATAAGGTGTTTTCTGTGGCAGAACTCGTGTGCATTATTGACGCATGCATAACACAAAAGCCTTAAGGTAAAGCTAATTGCAGCTGTGTTCACCTCATTTCACAGATGCGATTTGAGGTTACCAAGCACTGCCGACACTGCACTTACTTCAATAACATTTAACTAACAACCTTTTAATTATCTTCCACCGCGGTAGCTTAGTGGCTATGCAGTTTTCCTTCTGATCCCGAGGTCGCGGATTCATTCCCGAACTCTGCTACTACATTTCGATGTGAAAATCTAAAAATGCTCGCGCACTTATATTTAAGTACACGTTAAATAATCCCAATAGTCAAAATTATTCCAAGGTCGCCCACCATGACGTGCCTCATAGTCAGGTTTTGGGCTTAATAAAGCCAGAGCCTAACTTTTTTACTTCTGTGAAATTCGCTCAAAATATAAGAAGTACTCAAACATGCTGTGTTAAGCTTCGCCAAATTTTGCTTAGCAACGCTGACTGCAGGCAACGTTAGGAAACGATAAGTAGGCAACGATTGTGGGCACAGTTCTTTTAGGCAGTGTTGATGCTCTTATTATATACAGCATCCTAGCACGCAAATTATTTTCTTTTTGTCCGGTGTCTATTTTCCACTACGCTGTCACTGTTATCAAGTACTGTTCGCCCAGCGACGCGCCATCTGTATCCGGATTTTTTTAAGTTGTCGTGAATACCGTAGCGAAGGCGATGTTGTCGCGATTCAGATTTCAACCGACGACTCCGCTCACCGTTAACGTCGTGCTTTGAGTGTTGATTCTTTTTCTGGGAACAAGTACGCCCAATAAAGATTTCAGTTTTTAAACTTAGGCTTTTTGGCAATGTACATTTTTGAACGTACGTTCAATATGAAAATATTGTGAATATATAAAGCACGTTTACCGGTAGTTGATAGGCCTTGAATCCCATGCCCAAACATAAACAAGATCGCAGTTTCATCGTATCACGTAAAATTGAGTTGACCTATTTTATTAGTATGCTGTTGTGACTTCTGAATTCCAGGACTTCCGGAGTCGGCACAATTACTAGTTTTTCCCTCATTTCGTTTTCCTTTAATCCCTCCAAAATTTCAATGAGCTTGCATAAGTGCAACTTCTTGTGACGGAGCTGAATTTGTCAAAAACGTAACCGTTCATTTCCCTCAGTCGGAGCCGGATTTGTATATACTGTTCGGTTGAGTGTTTACTGATAAACTTTAAACTTCAATCCTTCTTGAATACATGGCAGCACAATGCAACAGTTGCCTTGTGCCCAGAAGTTGTCAACCGAAGCTCAATTTAACAAAATGACCAAAACGTTTACACTAGGTGCAGGACAGGCTATTGGCTACATTCAATGCACACGCAACTGCCTTTAACCTTGCACTGTTGCAAGCACCAATGTGGCACAAATTACATCGCGGTAATTGCCAGCATACCTCTTCCAGAGCCCTGTCCGTTTGCAGGGAGAAATCTCTTTTTCCCTTTCTTTTAATGCAGGTCATATTGTGGGGCCTACCGCGCTCGCCAAAAGCTGGCGCCATTGCACGCGCTGCTGGTCCTCTTCGGGCCGGTCAGGAAATCTCCTTTGCCGTACTCTCCAGCGTTTTCACGCTTGCCAGGTTGCGACGCTCATGTCCCGACTAATTGAGGTCACCCCTTGTGGCTGTGTGACAGCGGTGGCGTCGACGTACCCCTGTACTGAAAACGTTCCGTTAACGAGGAACTTCCCTCACTTTGTTACCCACGCCGCACAAATAAGGAAGAGGGGGGGGGGGGGGATCAAGCAAGCCATCAGTCCTGCGCGAAAGCTTCGCTGCAGTCAGTGGTAAAGCAAGCTTGAACCGCAACAGGAGGGACAGGTGAGTGCACAGGTGACTTCACTGCGGCTGTTACATTTAATGCGGCAAAGCCGAATTACTAACCACATTGTTAATTCTCTGCGGCTAACCAGCATACGTGAGCAAATCTAAAAAAAAGTAGGAGAACCATGCAGCAAGCATTCCGATCATCGGCGCAGAAGCGTGGCATGCCATTTTGAGTGAGTGGCCGATGTGGCACACTGTCCCGTAATGATGAGCGCCTTTGAAGAAAGAATGTCGAACTACTGTTCTTGTGAGCGTTGAAGCACTTCTGTCACTCATCGTTTTTTCGCAAAGCCGCTGACCTCTATTTTCGGGCAGTTCATTTAAGCAGGGATACGCACATATATAAATGATGAAAAATTTTTAACATCAGCAGTGCCCAGTGATATCGTTGGCTTTAAACTCATGTGCTGCGACAACGGCAGGCTCTTGTATCGGACATCGCCGTCTTCTGAACAAGAATTCCTTTAGGGTGCACACAACGCCACCTTATTCCGCTGCAGAACTTTCTGCTGTAACCCGCCGTGGTTGTTTAGTGGCTATGGTGTTGGGCTGTTAAGCACGAGGTCACGGAATCGAATCCCGGCCCCGGCGGCCACATTTCGATGAGAGCGAAATGCGAAAACAGCCGTTTGCTTAGATTTAGGTGCACGTTAAACAACACCAGGGGGGCCCAACTTTCCGGAGTCCCCCACTACGGCGTGGCTCATTATGAGAAAGTGGTTTGGCACGTAGAACCCCATAATTTATTTTTTTAACTTCCTGCTGTAGCGTCCGAAATACAGGCACAGATCCCACCACTGGTCTCGGAGGCGTGCAATACCTCGCTCCAATTGCTTTGCGTGGGTAGTGCACTGGATTTGCTCTCGCTGGTGATTTTTACTTGCCAGAACCACGATCTGGTTATGAGACACGCCGGAGGAGGGACTCCGAAAATTTCGACCACCTAGGGTTGTTTAACGTGCACCTAAATCTAAATTCACGGGTATTTTCGCATTTCTCCCCCAACGAAATGCGGCCGCCGTGGACGGGATTCGATCCCGCGACCTAGTTCTTAGCAGCCAAACACCGTATCCACTACATCAAGACGGCAAGTTGGGCCAGCTGGTTAGGACTCATCTTAAGGTTCGTTACAGCGCAACACAAGACACGGACAAAAGAAAGGTATAAAACGACGACACGGTGCTTAGCCACTAAGCAACCACGGCGGGTGTCTCGCTGGCATTCACGCCGGACAATGCAATAGAGTGACTGTCACAGAGCATTGTGCAAGAATAAAACGTTCGCATCCTCTAACAGTACGAATGACATGCTGACACAGCTTTCTTTATTTGCTCGCAATTGAGTTACAATATATCTGGCTACATCGTATTATAAGGGGAAGACCAAAGGATAAATGCCGCCAGAAAGCTGCGATGATGCACGGACGCAGTAGTTCGTTTTGGTTGCTGCAATGTACTTGGGGAAGTTTCCTGCGAAAGCCAGCGCCAGCGACCTATTACCGTGCGAATCATTGATCAGAGTCTTTTAAGAGACAAAGGTTGCGAGGGAGCGGAAATGCTGCAGTCACCTTCTGAGGAAAGCCCCGTTGCTTTCCCGTCATTGCTGACAGCTGCATTAGATGGCGGACTATTCACCCAGATATATTTAGATGCCGTAGCTGTGCTCCGCCAACGACCTTTGTCTGGAAGAAGAGCCGGTGCCGTCTTTCACTGTCGTGCAATCATTGTATGTTCCGTTCTATTCTACCAAGCTGGAGCTCATCTGTGTTGTCGAATTCGTCGCTTCTCTTTCCGAATTCGGTATCTAGTCAGATGTGATTGTTGCAAAAGCCAAGTACTGACAAGGCAGTAAACAACTAGGAGGAGCCTTTTATGTTCGTAAGAAGACTCTCAGTAGCGTCTGCGCGCTCAAGGGTAGGCGAGTGTTCCATAACTGTGCATCTTTAAAGTTGAAGACAAGGTCGTATATCTTAAAAAGAAACTAAAAGGGAAGTAGCGCCAATACAAATCACTAACTTCAGTGTTATTTGCAAAGATTTTGTGACATATTCATTGGGCTATTGTCAGAGTCACAATAAATTGTGCACCGTGCAACACCTCGCCAGTATTTGCTCGATGATTAGGCGGTGTGTTTATGATATGGCACTAAAGTTTTGTGCGCGTTCACAGTAATGAGCACGCACAGAAATTTGGGAAGTCAGTGTACCTGCATCAATAAGTATCGTGTTCGTCAACTATGTTGTGCCGGACAGCTGCTGATGCCATTTCTTTGTCTTTAAGTAAGATTAACGTGCTCTCCAGCTGTTTCTATTTTCTTGCACTCGCAATGAATTCACCTGCGTGTCTGCCACACCATAGAACAAAGATAGACACGGTCGCGCTCTTGAAGACTTTCTCATGTTGCAGTAACGGTTTTTATTCATATCCACGTTCATTTGCAACAGAGCGTTGGACAGGATGATTTACAACCGCCACCGGCCATCGACAAAGATTCGTCGTATTCGTTGTCTTCACTGCAGTTTAACGTATTTCTCAAGCACTTGGGCAACAACAACCATGCCCACTGTAGACCTCCATTGCATAACAGAGTGTAGGCAACATCCTCATGCAGCTTATTATTGGCGAACTCGCGGCGGTTGCATTGTGTTGTGGGCACATTGCACAAACTTTGGCGACAAATAACCCTAGGTTGTCCTAGTTTATTCGTAATCATATGTACAACGTTATTCACAGGCAACTGCGCAACTGTGTAATAACTGGTTAACCTCCTCGCGTTTGCACTTTCTTTCGTCGCACTTTCTCTGATTGTAATAATAAACACTGCTATATTGCTCGTTATTAACATCGTTCCTATGCTAACCATGTATTTCAACAGTACCCGAAGTACGGCTGAGCATGTCGCCATAAGGAAATGCCATAGCCCCTTCTATACAGCGAGCAATACAATCTTCGCAATGCTGACAATGGCGTCTGTGGTATGACAGCCTTCCCTGCTCACATAATTTATTAACCCTACATTCCGGTTTCTCCATTTCCATGGATCTCTCTGTATGTTCGGGGGCACAAGTAATGACCCCAAAGAATGCACAAATCCACCAAGACGTGCAGAGTCGAAGTTCGGTGTCACTTCTGGGAGCTAGTGGCCAACGTTTTTCGAATAAGCAGCTCGGCTGTGCACGCCTTTCGCTATGTCATTCTTTCCTTCTTGCAACCTCAAGGTCGCAATTTCCTTTGCTGCAGCCACATCCGGTCGGTGGGAAGTTTCCGGCCCCAAAGTTATCGGTATGTCTCCCTTCCTGAATGACAGACTCTTTCAGGGAGATGATTTTATTGGTCGTGTTGATGTTCACTTTTCTTTTCTCTGATAATCACTTTAGCGACTGCATTTTCCCCGCATTTCAGTCGTTATCCCGCATCGAAAGACGCTCATGGAAGTCGTTCTGTTCTTATTAGCCATGCACTGGCATTTGCCACATCATGAAGTTGAACGACACCGCTGTTTCTTAGGGCCTGTTAACCAAATCAAGGTTGCTTAAGAAAATGGTTGGCTAAAAAATTGCAAGTCACTGCATTACTTTACAACTCTTCAAGTCCACCCCACCCCTGTTCGTTTAATTGTAAACATTACCGTAAACATTACCGTGAAGGAATGCGACGTGTACACACACGGACTGTGTGGCCCTCCTACTTTTTGTGTTTGTTTTCCTTGTTCTGAACATGTGAATATTTCACATGTTTGCAATAGCACTTATAACGAATTTTCACGAAGTATTCTACGTCCCTTTTTTGAGAAAATGATTCACTATTCAAATACATGCTTGAGATACTACATGGGTGCACAACGCACAAAAATGTCAATAAGCCTGTTCACTTTGCCACGTTGCTCTCTTAAAAAGTTCACCGTTTCGCATGAGGTATGGCGTTCCCTTGGTGAGCACTAAGTAGCGGGATCGATTCTCTAGCATAGAGAGAGAGAGGGAGACAGAAGGAGAGGAGAGGCAGGGAGGTTAACCAGATGCGAGTTTTCTTCGATTCTTTCTTCGCCGCCGGAGTGGGCGCCGGCTGTGGTGTCGGCAGTCCCCACGCGGAGCGAGTAGACATTGGTAAACTGATGCCTAAACAAGAGGCCCGCGTTTCTTCTGGGTACTCTCGGTGTAAGCCGAAGGTTTAATGCTGAATCCAGGATGTTTAATCTGGCATGCATAAAATTAGGTTCATTCCACTGAAATTCGGTGCATCGGCGTGCAAAGCAGGCTTGCAGCACCTGAATTCTCTAGCAAGGCCATCGCATTTCGTTAGGAGCAGAAGACATTAAAGCTTGCCTACTAAAGCATAAAGCGACAGTAAAGGAAAGCATTATGTTGTGTTAATTCGATAGCTTATCTCTCTAGAAGTCGATCATCAAAAGGAGAGAGAAAAAAAATAATAAAGAGTCAGTCAAAGACAGAGACAGGCAGAGAAAGGTCCACTGACACAAGCGCTGGTAAAATCCAGTACTGTTCAAGAAGTGCAGAAGGACTTTTGTGGCATTTCGCATGCAAGAATGAAGGAGTTAAAGGACGAGAAAATCCGCAGCAATGGTGCCTTCAAGTAGCGTGTGTGGGTTTATTAACCAGTTGCCTTCACCAAGAAAAAGGCGCATGCGACGCCTGCGACAGAAAAATATGTGCTACATCCGCCGTCAAGGTCGCGAGGTGTGGTGCTGGCTAACGCTCCCAGGTTTACTTCTAGTAGATAATCATAAATAGCCCAGACAATGAATGGCAAAACGGCGCCGCGGTAGCTCAGTTGGTCAGAGCATCGTACGCGTAATGCGAATACGCTGGTTCGTGCACCACCTGCGGCCAGTTGTTTTTTTCATCCACTTTCATTTCCATCAATTTATCATTTCTTTATTTGAACTAATAAGTACAATTAACCCTATGCTGTCCTTGGTGTCTTTGTTTGTTGGCTTCTTATGATTTGACGAATGAGAATCGGACTCTCGGTTTCCTGGTGTCTCGTTCGTTAAAGGATTTGAGGAAGTTAAAAAAACAAAAGAACATCCTCCTCCATTCCACCTTGTGAAAGTGGACGCACAGCGAAGCTGTCCCCGACGTTACACATGCACCACCGCCACCACAAGCGACGTAGGTCACTACCGCACGCACGTGTCCGGTAGTGCGGCTTCCACCGTCATTCTTCTAGGCCCTGCGACAAGCGCCAGGGCGTTATTGAAATGAATGTTTAAATGTAAAATGTGTTAGAAAAATGCGTAAAATACGACTGGCACAAAAGCTGCACATATGATAGTAGGCGTGTGCTAATAGTGATTTTTGAGACCTAATCGAATAGTGGCAGAAGCGAATCAAATCGAACATATAATAGCTTTCGAATAGTTTCCGCTATAATGAACTGTCGTTATCACAATTGATATAGAACGATGTTCACATCCTAGTATTCTTAAGGTTAGCAAGCTTCGAATAGTGGCAGAAGCGAATCAAATCGAACATATAATAGCTTTCGAATAGTTTCCGCTATAATGAACTGTCGTTATCACAATTGATATAGAACGATGTTCACATCCTAGTATTCTTAAGGTTAGCAAGCTTCCCTCAATACATAGTACATTGTGAAGCGTTATTCATTATAAGCACAAATGGAGCATTAGGAGCAAACAAGTAGTTTCTTCACATTGACTTGAATTATGGGGTATTACGTGCCAAAACCATGATTTGATTATGAGGCATGCCGTTGTGGGGGAATGCGGAATAATTTTGACCACCAGTGAATCTTTATGTGCCCCCAATGCACGGCACACGGGTGGTTTAGCATTTCGCCCCATCGAAATGCGACCTCCGCAGCCGGGATTTGATCCCGTCACCTTGTGCTTAGCAGCGCAACGCCATATCCCCTAAGCCACCGCGGCCGGTAGTTCCTTCACTTGCACACGACACTCTAGAGAGTGCGAATGCTCGCTGTATATGTAGCCTGTAAACTAGCCGTGGGCGTAGGGTTGTATCCTGTAAGTCTCCACCTAGCGAACATATCCATTTCTTCTGCTCCTGAAGCTTTGATTGGCTGGACTGGGTTACGTGCCAGAAGAAGACAGGTAACCCCACCCAAACCCAATCAGCACCATGGAAGCAGACGAAATGTTTTCGAACAGAGTAGTCACTATTCGTAAATGCGAATACTCTTCGAATACATTCCGAATATTTCAAAACGTCAACTGCGCTCGATTAAACGTAAAATTAGCCCTAAAGTACGGTAAGTTTTCACCCCCACCGGCATAGTATAGACACAACACATGAGGTGTTGCGTAGTGGAGCTGGGTGGGGGGGAGTGTTCTGTAAGCGTCCACCTAGTGGAAATGTCCAGTTCGCCTGCTGCCAAAGTGCTGATTGGTTCGGGGTGCCTGTCTCCTTCTGACGCCTAACCCAGCCCAGCCAATCAATGTTTCACCAGCGGGAGAAATGGATTTGTCGGCTTGGTGGGCTGTTACAAAATACAGCCCCCCCCCCCGCCCCCTGCTCGACTACGCAACTCCTCATGCTTTTTGTATATGCCGGCGGATGTGAAAACTTACCGTGTTTTAGCGCCAAATTGATATTTGTTCGAGCGCAGCTGACGTTTTGAAATATTCGGAATGTATTCGAAGAATATTGGCATTTACGAATAATGACCACTCGACCCGAAGACCGAATCGAATAGGACACTATTCGATTCGCTATTTGAAAGTTTTGAATATTCGCACAAACCTAGATTATATCATCGGACGGTAATTCCCATGTACTTGTTTTTGGGTCAGCGAAACCGCGTACGCGGACACGAAAAATCCCGATTAATTAGAGACTCACAGCTTCGCTGTAAAACGCTTTACTAAAGGGAGTTTAATGGCTTCGCATTCCCGCACGTAAGCAGTCGTAAGTGCCTGTGTACCGAAGTTTTGTACACAGAACCGCCGGGAATACATTTTGATATAACATGAATCGACAAGGAGAACTGGCGTACACAGCATAATAAGAACACTGATTGCACACTGAACACTGATTGATGGCACATTATGCTTCGACGAACGTTCCTCCACACCGCCTTCGGAGCCAATTATTACGGCAGGGCTGCGAGGTTCCATTTTGTATAACCTAAACAGTTTGTCAAGGTGCGTACGTAGATTATTTTTCAAACATTTTTTTAAATATTAATATTTTACAAAAAAGCTTATGTGACACAATACAATTGTACTTTCAGCATAAACCTTTTATCTCATTTACGCTTGATAAAAATTACAGCGAACTTTCATTTCGCGAACACGGGTTCCGCGCAAGCTTATGGGTGCCGTTCTCTTTTCGTGCATTGCGCGTAGAATGTTTGCATTGTGGCAAGTCGCCTAGCACGTTCCTCGGGACTCCTCTGGGCACGCCAAAGCCCGCACCTTTTGCCGGACTTGTTCAGCTCGTGCGAGGAGCTTGGGGACGACTTCGGGTTCGATCGACTCTATAGGAAGCCTGCATGCAAGCGCTGTATTATGGGAGGGGCGGCAACACAAAAATTTTGACCGCTATTCACCGCCGAATTTGGTGAGTAGTCATTTTGGCCTCCAATCTCGCTAGAAGTCGCGGCGCATTGCTGCTTTTACAGCCAAGCTGTACTAACTACCGTCCGGCGGTGTTCGATGTCCGTCCGTCTACGCGTCGCGTCGACACGAAAAAAATTTTCGCCTCCAGTTTCTCGCGAATGCTCTGTAGCTCTCAATCTAATGTAGGTAGCTTGGATAAGATAATACTGAAATTGGCCGCTAAGACGACTCTATCATTACGCCGAGTTTCACTTATTTGTCATAATTAATTCGCAATGAAGTTATAAAGGTTACAGAATTCCCGTCTTCTGTCAATACATGGCCGTCTAGGGAGGGAGTATGGTTACAGAAAACGGCTGTAACTCTTCTTTTATCAAAACTATCCCGAAACAAACTATATGACAATGCCTGCGGTGTCGAGGAAACCATAGAACACCTACTGTGCTACTGCCCATCTTTTGAAAATGAAAGGTAAGACCTCTGCGAAGCTCTCAATCAGCTAGATGGAAAGCCGTTCACCTTGAACAAGATCTTGGGACCATGGCCTCGCATAACGCAGCTACAAAAGGCCACAAAAGTACTGCTGTGATATTTGAAAGCCACCGGATTGAGTCAGCGTCTGTGATCCGGACTGAGTGAGCGAATGATATCCCAAGTGGACTTTCTCTTCTTTTAATTTTTCTGTCCCCTTTCCCTTTCCCCAGTGTAGGGTAGCCAGCCGGGCTCAGCCCTGGTTAACTTCCCTACCTTTCATTTAAAATTTGCTCTCTCTCTAATACATCTAGACCGTCTTTAAAGCCTTGCTTTGAGCTGCAATGTTCATGCCTCGCGCAATAAGGTAACACAGCCTGACTTCTGGTCGTCCTTAAATAGCAACCATGCGATGATCTTTCAATAAAATGTTCCAGTTTTCTAGACCCCTACACCCCCCGTCAAAAGTATACAGCTCATTTCAGTTTAAGTTTGCGAAACTGAGAAGAAAGAACAGCATCAATGTTAAGCATTTACAGGAAGAATTGCACCTACTGTAGAGTAATTATAAATTCCCTTTGCTAACGTAAGGCACATTTCAAGAAAATACAATAGGTCATACGTAATCGAAGTCCGTAGAAACAGCAGTATGCCGCTTAAAGCAATAGGAAACAGCAATAGGTGTGCCACTTAATTTTATCCTCCCCCCTTTCTGGATGCGTTCCTGGAAAGCGAAAGACCAAATAAAACACGATGGTTGCCTTGTGGGAGAATAAATAAAGGGTTGTATGCGCCAGCACAGCCGTGATCAGTTTTCATCCTAGCGAGCCCAAGTCCTCGCAATACTTTTTATCTAAATTAATTCTGTATGGGGTGGACAGTACCATCATCATAATTATTGTAGTGACAATCATAGTTATCATGGCCACTACTAAGCGGACGAAGACATCCTCATTTGCAGTGCATATAACTTTTTCTTGTAGCCACTCAGCATCACCATAATGAGGGTATCATTTGTGGAAGTCTGCCGCTGTCGTCGTAATTGAGTCCAGAGCCCAAAAAACCCCCTGAAGCTTGTGTGCTGATTCTTTGCGATCGTAACAATGTGGTCCCTCTGGACGGGAGTAAGCAGCAGACCTGGGCACAATCAAATGAAGCAGTGGCAGCGAAGTCTATTTTTGCCAATAGTACCCAAGCTATACTGCCGAATGTTGGATGCTGACAAAGGGAAGAACAAAGAATGCTTAAAGGGACATTAAACAGGAACGCTAAATATGTTTTGACTGCTATGTTGTTCTTTCAGAACTCTGTTAATTTATCGGTAATAATTTCATTGTTAAACAACAAAATTAAGGACAAAGTTTCTGTTCCTTCTTTCTTTATTTCGCGCCGGAACGCCAGTGCCGAATGTCCGTGCGGCACCGCTGATTTCAATGTTTCTTCTTTTTTCGTATTCGGGAGTTGTAGCGCAGTAAATGTTCTCGAAAAGCGCTAAGTTCTGAATGAGTTTCTTGCTTCTTTTTTTTTTCACAATACAAGGTAGTCTATTTCTACCGCCAAAACATTATTCGGGCTCGAGCACATGCCGTCAGAATCCATGATGTCACAGCAAACTGGTATGGATATTTTAAGGATACGTCACCACCCGTCTGTATTTTGTGGCTTACCAGTGCCCCCTCTATGGTAAGGGTACTTTTTCTTGCGTGCGTGCGGGTTTGCGCGCGTGAGTGTGTGTGTGTGTGACGAGTAATACACATGTAATTTACCAAGACAACTGAACTTTCTTTAGTGTTCCTTTAAACGGGGGGGGGGGGGGGGGGGGGCAGAAAGCGGTGGAGAGGAAAGCGAAAGACGGTAGTCACCAATAAGTCACGGACAAAATAAGTAAGTAGTACTGTTGTTGAAATGAAGAGCAAGAAGCGCAGTTTGAAAGAACATAGAAATCTCTGATCAGGTAGCCGGTGGTCAATTAGAGTTGCAGAATTGTGAACGGATAGGGAAACGCAATCGTCGAGACAGAAGATAATAAGTTTGCGGCATGGGTATTAAGTAGTTTGCGGGTGTATATAGGGTGGGTCTGTTGGCGAAGCGCATGTGTAATGGGTAGTATCTAGAAGACGCCTTTGTCTTTCAATGACTGAGAAATGACCACCGTGGTGAATTTTCATCGCACTCACCCCATTCATAATTGTCCCGTAGAGTCGCCTACAATGTAAACCGTTGTGTGCCTATTTCTAGCAAGCCACTTTTGCCACGTCATGTGTGCCTTCGACAACACTCGCTTTTCTCTGCAAAGGACAAAGAGGAATCCAATGCCGGCTAGCTTCGTTGCTATGACGGAAACGAGCGTCGCGATCGCCCGAAGCGTTCCCCTTATTGGTTATTTATTCACGTATCGGTTATTTATTAGCAACGGTAACACAATATGGGTAGACAGAGTTCTTTGGGAGACAGAGTTTGTTTCTACGCGCTTGACAGTCCGTTCCCGGCGCGGCCTTTATGCAAAGTTACAAGTCCACTTAAACTCAAGTGCCGCGTCTCGGCGACATTCCCGATTGCGAAATTCCGCCAGCTCGTAGCAACGGAGATGTACTGCCGCTGAGGAGATCTCGCTATTCAATGAGCTTTATTAATGACTCTAGGCGGCAAACTCGGCCGGATTTTTCTTCTTGCTGACGCTTGTGGATTGTGACAAAGGACACACTAATTACGGAATAGCTCTCTAGGAGTCCTGCAGTCTGACCGTACGATTGCGCTTGAATCTGGAAATAATGAAGCACTCGCTTTACGCTGGACCGATTCCTTCTGAAGCAGCAGATGTGACGATGGAACTTGGTGGGCGAGCAATGAGAGGAGAAACTGAAAGCTACGTGGAAGGAGACAGATTTTACTTGGTCAATGGGGTATGCTTCAAGGCATGTTTACAGGGACAACAGAATATATTAGCTATTTGGTTGTCGAGTGCGCTACATGAATCCCTATTTTATAAATTTCTTTCTTTTAAATTTGTGTTTGCCCTCGATGAACACACAACAATTTCACCTACTTTGTTATATTCATTATTTCGCTATATACACCGTTTTGTTATAACGAGGCTTAACTCTAGTGGCACGCTTGGGAAATAGTTCAGCCTGCACTACTATTTACGCCATGGTTACCGCAATGCGAAGATATACTATTGCAGAATCAGCATTACACTTCTTGAAAGAGAAACATGATTCAGAAAGTCGATCAAAACATCTTTTTTCTTTGCTTTTTTTTTTCTCCACTGGAAGCAAACCCAGAATGTGTAGCTATAGTGGGCATTATGACCCGGAATGAGACACGTACGTTACAAACCCTGCACGGAAGAATAAATATTCTTGCAATTTATTGTCCACGCATTGTCAGCTAATGAACTCAAAGCCGTTTCTCAGCGTTATAGGCACCAATTATACAGACTTACATGGCGCTGTTGCAAGCGCCCAAGACGGTGCAATGCGAGAAGCCGTGCTGTTTACGCTAGTATACTTTCATGCGCGCACATACACTGCATGAACACCTACAGTAAGCATTTTCTAAAGCAGGACCTCATCGCTAGACCACGTGTCACGTACATCCAGCGGTACTTTATTTCAAGTGACTGGTCGGATCGCATGGGGTTAGTTGGCTCTTGTTGCAAAGCTGAAGCGCATTTTGTTCCCGTCTTATTCGTTTTAACCGGCCCTATAGAATCATTCCACTGACGTTCTTTCGGGAGATTTCCGGGTATCAAAGGAGCGAGGATTTCATGGCATTGAAAAGCAGCTCGCGGCGGCTTTTTGTGGATCTCGGCAGGAAAGACGGCAATGCGAAGCGCCGTTGACAAACACAAGTCAAGAGCTTCACCAGAGTGGCATCCTGGTTGGCTCTCATCTCAGTCTGTCGAAACCAAAGAAGCACATGACGTTGAGATATAGTTTGTTTAATATGCGTCATGCGTGGCACCGGCGCCTTGCTACTGTTTCGGCTGGAAGAGAGATTGTGATGTAAAGAAGGAAAAGACGTTTGAATGCAGCGATAATATGGCTCATGGTGCGAGAAACCCTCAATGCCCCACGATTATCCCAGCTCTTGTAGACCGAAGCGCCTTGCACACCACAGCCATCTTCTTATCCCGCCCCTTTATCCCCTTATCCAGACTGAAACATTTCGTCCAGTGTTACTTCAGCTTCCGCAAGCAACATTTATTTCGAAATAGCCTAGGCGGCATGCTTTGAAAGACCTATTTCCTCTTAAGGCTCACTCACACTAGGTCGACCCAGCACGGATTTCAGTCTGCCGATTGTCGGCGACAGCGTTTATTTTTTCTTCGTGTTGGCGCCTCCGTCCCACTGTACCGAGGCCGAGCCCTCCGCTGACCGTTGGCAGATTGTCGGGGTCGGTACAGTGTGACAGAAGCGCCAACACGAAGGAAAATACGCTGTCGCCGACAGTTGGCAGACCGGAATCGGTGCTGGGTCGGCCTAGTGGGAGTGAGCCTTTAGCGACAGCTGGCTGAGCAGACTGTGCGCCCAGGCATAACATGTCCCTAGTCCCAACAAATACCCAGAAGGATCTAGGGCGCTCCCCATGGCGCTTCGGGGAAGAAAAGTACTTAGAAACGTGGTAGACGCGAGCGGCTCATGGCGGCGCAGCGGTCGAGCACTGGGCTTGGTCGTAAATGGAAACACGCGACCGGGCGCAAGGGGAACTGCCGATCGCGGCTCAATCTGGCGCACCATGCGGTACTGGGAGTGGCACTCGGATGGAGCACTTGCCAGCACTGACTGTCAGGGTAACATCGCCTGTAGCAAAACACCGACAACCATTATTCTCTTTTGGCATAATGTTAAATGCAGGCTCGTTCAATGCTAAACGACACTGCTTCACATGAGTAACCTTCCGTGCTGCATTCAGCAGCAGTTCTCTATTCCTGTTTTTTTTTAATATTCTCCGGGCTTTGTGAAGAACCGAATTCTCGAACAGGGATTCTGCATTAAGGACGGCGACAAAAGAAAAAACAAAGACGAGGGAAAGAAAGTATTGAGATATGCGTAGGAGAATGTCAAACATGGTGCCTACTGTTCGGGAACATAGAGTGATTTTTCTTTTTGCTGCAATGAATACGTTCTACCTACATATACATGCATCCTGCAATGTTTTGACTTCTAAAGGTTGCGCTAGGTCTGTATAATATATTCATGCATGTGTTCTACACCTGCATAAGCAGGCTAAATACACACTGGAGTACTAAACTATTTTTCCTCTTCTTCATGTTATAATTTTGCTACGTTTATCAACCTTACTTTTATCAACTTGACCATTGTGCAATGTCCATCCTATGTAATACTGTGCAGGTCATTTATTCTGCACACAATGCGTTCACATAACTGCCTCTTGTATTGCCTAGCTCCGACAGACCACACCACTGCTTCGCACCTTTTTAGGCTCGTCATAGCATTTTTATCTATTCGGCTACATGAAGAAAGAAAGAGAAAGGAGGCCTAGCAAACGCAACGATGAAATTGGATTGAGTCCCTGACGTATTCTATTTTCTCATTTTTGTCTATCACAACACGACGAGTCATGCTTAAGCAGTTCACATATATTGGCACTCGCGCTCTAATGTCGGGTCCTTGTTACCACCGTGCGTTTTATGTCTTTTCGTCGAGCTGCCATTAGTGCGTTTATTTAACTTAATTTTTAGAGTTAGTGTATTCTAGATGGTATTTTAGTTCAGATAGCATACACACATTTTCTTCAGCGCAGTTCTTTGATATTTAGACTGTAATTCTATGCGAAAATGACTATCAAGCGCGACTTAAAGACGCGGTGTCTTGCACATCACGTGTATAAAAATCAATAGTCCACTCAAAGACACAGAAAGGTGCGAAAGTCAGAGAACTAACAAATATACGCCACGAGTTTCGAGGATGCTTCGTGGCTGAGATGTCTGCACTCTCCGCATCTGCGAAGCGCTACCTGCAAACAACACTACTAATAAAAAAAAAAAGACGGGTTTTTATTCGGACGCATCACAACTTGTTTCCGGGTGCGCGTCGCTTTTGTTTACCCTCGAGATTGGCCCCGCGCTTGCCAACTCGCAGCCGGCATTCAAAGACGAGACTCCCACGCTTCCCCATGTTTTCTTCCTCTCTTGAGAAGCACTGCGGCAGATCGCCGTTGCCAGCACTCCGCACAGTCCCCGCTTTCATTTGAAACATGCCCTCTTCCTCTCTCACCACGTTTTCTTCTTTTTTCATTTCTTTTTGACTTGACGCCTTTTTTTGGGAAACGCAAATACGTCTGGGAACGTCGATCGTACTGGAGCGATGAATATTAGACTACGCCAGACTGTTGTCTGCCTGCTTTCTTTTCCGTGTTTTTATTACTTTTTTTCTTCTTCTTCATAACTTCTGATTCAAGGAGATTTAAAGAATGTTCTATAGAAAATGATAATTTACTGTCCACGTCAATTCCAGTGACTGCTGAAAGGAGATCCTGCATTGTGGGAAATATTCAGCTTGCCCGAAAGCCGACAAGAAAACTGCAAATCCCCTGTAGAAGACGGCTATCCTTGAAGAAACTTCATGGCTGCGGGGCCAACAAAAACTTCACAGATGAGCGGAGTGCGTGCAATCATAGAATTTATACAAGAAACGAGAACATCGAAAAAGTTATTAGAGACTTTACAATAATTTTGAAGAAATTGCTATTTCTATTTTTTCTTTGACACTTATTCGAACAGCTAGATTGGTATCACCTACCTAAGTTTGTACGCAGATTCTAAGATGCCTTCCAGATAGTGGTGTTCGTGTATGTTCAGTGTATGTTCAAATAATGGGATGCATGGGGTTATTGTGTTATAGTCTCAACATTTACCTTCTTATTTTGTTGGCTACTTATAAAGCGAAGCTTTCTTTACCCAGCCTACTCTGATTCCGTATCCGTGGGTTGGTCGACCATTTCTT
Organism: Dermacentor andersoni; assembly: GCF_023375885.2. Classification (NCBI taxonomy): domain Eukaryota; kingdom Metazoa; phylum Arthropoda; class Arachnida; order Ixodida; family Ixodidae; genus Dermacentor; species Dermacentor andersoni. The sequence continues at coordinate 25,335,560 of NC_092816.1, read as the reverse complement.
CTCTTTGCGCCCGCCTAGGACAGCCGCAGTGGCGGCAAGAAGTGGGCGAAGCCGTGTATCATTATGTCACGATGCATTCGATCCGCTCATACATCCATCCGATGACGCATCCGCCGACAAATGCGAACACGACAACAACAGCGACGGAGACACGACAGCGACAAGGCGGCGACGATCACATGGCGAACACCATTTGCGGACAGACATCCAAGAAGCCGACCACGTTGGATTCATAACGTCATGTAGAGTTTCTAGGCGTAACGATGAGTCCGATGCCTATAAGTGTTCGCAGTCATTGAGTTTGGGCAATACAATAGTCACTGGAGGGTGGGAATTTTTCTTTTTTTCGGGAAGCTGCCTAGAATGTTAACTAACGTTTAGTTCCCTATAGGCAGAACGGAAAAAGCAGAAACTATGCTTTTTTTTACACGTTGTAGCCCGAAGTGTCCTACATGCTACAGATTGCAGAAATATGAACCTGTTCTATGCTGAGAGGTTTTTATTGCGATAGCAATTGTATGGACACACCAGGTGAATTTTTGCCGTCGCCGTGACGTTCCGTATAAACTGAGTGCGAAAAGAATAAGCGTCCTCGCGCCCTATGTTGCGGGGCGTGAGAAAGCATGCGAGGGTGAGTCGACGAGATTGGTGGCTTGCTGCGCGCCATCGTCCCGCATACTTAACTTGGAGACCACGTGATCGAATGTGCGCGAAGGGAGGAGAGCGCGCGACTCCTCTAGCCATGCTTCCTGGGACGCGGTAAAGCGAGCGGCAACATGAAGCGTTCGCTCCCAGCTGCCGGCGTTCCTTATTATGCCAGTGCTGTGACAGCGAGTGATCGCGGTTATCGAGGGAGATCTGCCAATGTTTGCCAGTGGGCGCGTGACATCATGTTTGATTAGTTATGGAATTAATGTTTACAGGCATTAATACGGCTGATAAAACTACTAACTTAATTTCTGCGTGAAATTCTCTATTACTTTGCTATCGCTATCATTGCTTCGTCTATCGGACGAAAGTCCATTTTTTTAGGTTTACGTCTGCACTTTCCATTTTAAGCCTGAAGGACCCTCGATATATAGTCCCTCTGCGGATCCTCCTGCGTGCGCACAGAATTCCTTCTCTGCCTATTTTGCCTTTTCCATTCCCTCTTTTCCTTCCTTCTACTGTAGCATAGCAAACTGTACGCTCGTTCAAATTGCTTTCTTACTTTTTCGTTTCTTGCTTTATTTCTCACTCTTATCATTTGGGCTACAGTTAGCCGTGGCCAACCTTGTCCTATCCTGGGTGTTTACCTAATGCCGCAAGGTATGCTCGCTGATGTGACGTTTTACTGAACAGGACACATATAAAAAACAAAAAGAATGTAGTTATTCCTTCCACAAACAAAAAAGTTGAAGGAAAAAAGAAAAGATGAGAAGCATAGTGTGTACACTCTAAGCCGTATTTAGACAGATTGCTTAACGAACCAGCAGTACAGCCAAGAGGTTCGGTTCAGTTCAGAAAGGGAGAAGCGCATTTCCTAACTTTGTTTATCAGATATGGTTGCCACCGATTTCCTTAGAAATGGGTCGTTGAAACACGCGCACAAAATTAACATTTCCTCGGGATGGCATGCCACAAAGTCACGTTATTCTAAGCACGCAGCTATGTTTTCCAAAATGAATGCTGCCTGTTTTATTATACTTCGAGTGCGCTTTCTGCGAAGCACGATGACGCCAAAGATAAATTTAGCTACATCAAACCGAGTGGTCACGTTTTTTTTTTTGTTTTTTTAGGTAATGCAAGAGACAGCTTACATTTAGCTTTTAGCGCCGTGTGCTCGCTGTGGTAAAAAGCAAATTGTCATATCCCACTTTTTGTCTTTCTAATGTTCAGTAATGTCCTCTGGACCAACGGCTGATTTGGTAGAAGACGAAAAAGTGACAATCTTATTTTTTAACGAGTTCTGACAAAGCGTTCAAAAAGATGTCAACGCCATACTACACTAATAACTTATACGAGACACGTATGCTAATATGACTATACCGTAGCTCGATAGAGCGATCTTGCCATCCATACATTTTCATTGAGAGGACTTTGATAGCACTGGCGTTTCTGTCAGAATAAAGTGAATTTAAAAATCTAATCAAATAGTAAAGCTAAACATCCCGCAACTACACAGTGTGTTTTCAGAGACGTCGTAGCTGGAGGCTCTGGATGAGTTTCGACCTCCTGGACTTCTGTAACGTGCGCCTACAACTATGTACGTGATCGTATGTGTAGTTCACTAACGTCAGTGTGTGGTTGCCAAGAATCGAACTCTCGACCGCGGGTTCAGCAGCGGAACGCCACACCTACTGAGCCACCATTGACGAGTGGGCATAAAAGCCGAAACTCAATTTCTTTGGCTTTACCTTAGTCTGAAGCAGTGCTGGATCACTCCGCGGAATTCAGAATTAGTCTCTCAAATAGAAATGTAAACAGAAAGAAAGAAAGAAAGAAAGAAAGAAAGAAAGAAAGAAAGAAAGAAAGGAAGAAAGAAAGAAAGAAAGGAATAATACAGTTGTCTAGCATCAGCAGTATTCTCTGAGGTCAGTAACCTCGCAGCCACGCCCGGTCGGCCTTTGCCATATTTTTCGTCACCGTGTTAACGACTCATAACAGAAGCAACGAGAGCACAGACACAAAACCAGGCGGGAGACACCAGGGCACTGCCTCTCTGAAAGGCCAATGCTCTCTGCATGCCGTCAGTGTTCACACCTGTAGCTAACACGTTGTTTCGTAGTTGCCTGTAAAGCAAATAGACAAAATTCTGAGAGTATACACTTTTGAACCACATAAATAAGATTGCGCATTTGAAGCTGCATGGTAAGGGCATTCTGTCGTTGTTTCGTTCCGTATCTTATTCACAAGAGTGACCGAAAGCATAGATTTCATTTCTTTGAGACTACGCATTTCGTGAGAACCACCCTTCGCAACTTTAATTCGGTATACCTATGCGTCGTTTCATTAGTAAGTAAGCAATCGTTTCGCACGTCGTCGCTTTCGTCGGGTGCTGCGTAATAGGTGAGCAACAAGCCAGAACTACAGCCTGAAGTTCGTTTGCTTAACCTCCCTCCCTTTCTATAGATGCTTCCTCTCTCTCTCTCTGGGCACCGACGCGGCTCCACCTTCGAAATGTAAGTCTTCAAAAAGTGTCATTTAGAAAACTTGATTTTGGGTATTCCTTATAGACAAGAAGCAGAGAGAAGAACAATATTAAAGAGTGAGTCATTCAGAAGCGTATGCCTAATGAAGGCACGCGTTTTTCAGTGCACGCGGCCAGAGGTACCTCTAACAGCTAATACAGGTAGCAGCCCAGCCCACCTATAAACCATGAGTACGAATCGTAATACCTCCTAATTTACGCAAGGATATTTATATTCCATATTTAAGGTAAAAGTACTCTAATGCGAACGATTTCGTTCATGTTGAACAAGTAACGTCCTGCGCAAAATACAACAGGAATGGCGAGAAAGACCCAAGGAAAATAAAGATTTACCGTTGCAGGTGCTAACGGCTACATCTGTATGCAGTATACTTGAACGAACTACATTCTTTTAACAGGCCGCAATTTTTTTTTATGTTCTTTTCAACGAACTCAGAAAGAAACTTTTTCTGGGCAGCAAATTTATCTATATTATTCCGAGAACAAGCCAACTCTAAGAACAGAAAAACGAGCGCAATCACCACGTGTCACCACGTGTCATCCACGTGTCGGAAGCGTAGTTTCTTTCACCGCCATTTCAGCGGGACAGAAGACGTGCTCCCGGTCTGTGTTGCTTCCGGTGTCAAGATGGCAAAATGCCAGAAAGTGGTATTTTCGTACGGCCAACGCGTGTTCCGTGAAGCTGGTTTCCTATGTATAAGTTACCAGCACCCGCAATTCTCAGTTCGATTTCCGGCATCTATTACTTGCATCAACATGCAAGTACAACTGCTCGAAGCGTAGATATTGTGTACCATACGAGTTACGACGAACTCGTCACAGCATGGCTTTCTGCTTTCTGTTGCTGAATCTCATCACTTTCTAGGAAAACGTACTTCATCAAATATGATTTTTAAATTATTTTCGAGCTACACGAACGTGCGCATGTTGTTGAGCTATTTCATTCGGAAATGGCACGTGGCTTGTTCTATCGGCAAGATTTAAGTAAAAAATTACTGAAATAAAGATTAGTAGCATGTCTTTCGTATACTAGTTGAAGTTTGTTTGAATGGCTGCACACATTTCTTTATAGGTTGTTTAATACTCAAGGCATTAGCCTTGAAATATCTTCGAAATAATATTTGGAGGACACGCAGTCGCACCTTTCTGGGACCAAAAAGTGTACACTGCAATATATTCGAACAATATTTGATATAAATATCGGCATAAAATATTCAATAGAATGGAATAGGAGGCAGAGGCCTTTATAGGGATAATGCAGAGAAACAGCGCTTTCAGCTGAGATGTAAAATAAAATCAAACAAACCAAGAAACCAATACTTGGTCATCGCGTGAATAAAACGTAAGCACAGCTTTTCCGTTGAAATAAAACTGGTAGTTCCGTGCTAATCATAACAGGTAATTTTTGCACTTATTCTATCGATGAAGCTAGAAATTAGAACAGAGCGCTTAAAGACTCATTGATCGAGCGAAGGCTTACAAAATTCTCCCAAAGCCTTGTCCGCCCGTTTGAGAATACCTTTTGCCTGTCAAACCTTACGTATTTAACTTATTTAATTAATCTAGACAACTTTCTGGCTGCAGTATCTTCGCGCACAACTTGAACACGACGTGCAAAGGGCGGCTCTGGGATGGCTCTTCTGCGCGCGAATTTCCCCATCCCAAAATGACGTTATGAGTGTTATGCCCGTCCCTAAACACATCATATAGGCAATGCTTACCCCTTATTTATGGGGCAGGCTCCCTTCTTGGTCCCCGGCCTTTTAGTACGCCAGCTGCCGGCCTGTCGTAGTCGCGTTATTCCGAAGCGAGCAGTCGTAGCACGCTTGCACAGTCCTCGCAATGGGCTGTTTTATGAGTGACGTTACGAGGAGTGCTATGAGCGGCGTGTCAGCTTGATGTACGCTCGCATGAAATGTCCTCCATCGGCGCGCAAAAAATTCCTCGCGTGCTTAGCGGGATGGTCAGGACTTAATGCGGTGCGCCGCCGTTTCTTGCTTCACTTTGTTGGGGACATTATGACGGTAAGATTAACGAAGCATTTTTGAGAGATTGCCGTAATCACTTTCACTGGATTACGCGTGCTCCAGAAGTTAATTTAGGGAAGAGAAGAGAGAAGAACTGGCAGGCCTCGTCGGCGTCTTAAAAGTCAGAAGTACGACGTCTCAGCTCATCTATACCGCGCCTTCTTCCCGCTGCTAAATAAAACGCGTTGCGTGCTGCTTTAATTACGAGGTGGTGAGGTTGTCAGTGAGAGCTTATATCAACAAGTGACTAGTGATTTGCTTTCGTCTGTTTTCAAGAATCATGGATCAACACGAGCGTGCCAACCGCCCGGCATCACAACCTTGGAAGGTGGATTCACCTATCTTTCACTAAAAAGCTATAAACTTTTCAAACACAGTAGACCGTCTGTTCAAGACAGTGGTCGAGAATAGGAAGCACCAGATCGACAACGCCGCTGTTCACCGTCGTCATCGTAGTAACATTCGGTATTTGTGGTTTTATTATACGGTTAACGGTATTCGGGGATAAAACGAACGAAGCAGCAACAAACAAAAGGGAATGCCGGTGAAATTTTTACGAAATTGGAAACCTTCTAGAAAATTATGGATGAGTAACCTGCACGGAATTTTTTTTTGTAGCCTATATTTTGTGTTCTCAGAAGCACCAATCTTGAATCCTATCTGTGGAAATCCATCCCCTTAATGCTGTATAAATTATAAACAAGTGGTAGCTTACGTTCTCCTGGAGAGCAAAAGTACCTGAACAGATCACGCATTTCGCGGCAGAATATATATATATATATATATATTCAGCTAAGCACAGCACCGAGGTGAAATTACACAAATGCAGCTTAAGTTTTGCTGCATGAGCTCTGTACCGCATCTATGAAATTCGAACCACGTGCCTAGGGCGGAAGAACCTATGGTCGTGACAATCGTTCTTGGGTGTGTTTACGGGTGTAAGTAATTAGATGGTTTCGTGTTTTCTTCGTTTTCTTTTTGAGTTCCAGACTTTGTCTGCAGAATACATGACAACTCGCGCTGGCATTGATAGTAAACCAAAGGGGACCTGCGAAATCAGCCTCGTCATTGATGACTACTTCTACAGCAGGTTGCACGCGGACGAGAGAGATAGAGAGAGAGAGAGAGAATGCGTTGACAACCGTAGAGGTCATCCTAGCAAAGCTCCTCGAATAACGCTATGACGCTGTCGAGATTTGAACCATCCCCGTGGACTTGATTAACTTGAGATGGTCGATGACATTTACATTTATTGGGCTGACGGTTATATATATATATATATATATATATATATATATATATATATATATATATATATATATAGTGACTATTCGTGAACCGTGGCGTTCCCCAAGTCATATTAAGGAGTGCATTACGTGTTGTTCGGTGATGGAATGCGTGAAGTGGAAAGGCAAATAAGTCGACGAGCGGAGCGTCACACTTTCTACGCTATATGCGGACAGTAAATGGAAAAAGGATAGAAAATACCAAGGCGGGAGACAGTGAACATTACCGAAACATTCCAGGCCTCGTTGGCCGTGCGGCTAATAATGCGCTCCACACAGTAGCGCAAAGTAAAGCTTCCCGTCAAAAGTGAACCCGTCAAAAGTGAACATTGATCCAGCAAGAGAATATAAAGGTCTACAGATGGTCAATGTACCGCGCTGTGTGGACCTTTTTTCCTTCTTTTCTTGTATTGCATGCAATACAGATGTGAGTTTTTTTTAGTAAATAAGAAATATACTCACATGAGCATGCTTGTGGGTGAACTTGGTTAATTCGTGTCTTTCTTTTGGCTACAGCTTGAATACGCATAGTCATACGTCCTATATGCGATCAGCACTATATAGTCGAATAAGATGTGCTGCAGGAGTCAACGTGTCAACACGCCAACTTGTCGTCGTTAGCGGCCCTGATGAAAACAAGATCTCTTGCTGAAACTTGGGCTCCCGCAATGTTTCTTGTTACACCACTGTGGGTCGTTTCAAACCTCCATCTTCTCGTGAACTTCTTTCTTTTGCTTCCTTTACTACTTCTTGCTTTTATTTACTTGTCCTTCGGCATGGTTACCTTTCTTTATTCATTTATTTTTGTTCTCATAGTCCTTTAGCTTATTTAATGAGATATGCAGCTTCAGGAAGCAACTGTTTGCAAGCTCTCCACCTGACGCTGCAGTTATCCCTATGCATTATGTTTATTATATACGAGAGTGGAAATCAGTATGGAACATGCATCCCTACTTTAAGGAGGCTCAGTCACATACAGAAAGTAGCAGAAATGTAAATAATTAAATCAAGGCAGTCTGCACCATATGAGACAGCAGGCACATTTTGTCCACAATAGAAGGATCCCGGCTAAGGCCACTTAGCCTTTTTTGCGCGTTGTCCGGTATCAATTTTTTTTCGTCGATTGTTCCCGTGGAGCAAATCTATGTTAGCCTTGCTTATTTATTTATTTATTTCCGACGGCCGCACATTTATCCAATAATTGAAGATTTGTCCTGTTGCTTAGAACTGATTCCCAAGGATTTCGCCGCCATCGGAAAATCTCCAATATCGCGAGCCATGGTACTGCATGCGAGTCATATCTGCTTGGCTTAACTGGATTCCGGATTGTTTACGTCTGACGACGTCGCTGTGCATGAGCTGACCTTCGGAGCTTCACCACGTAAGTGCGCATGTGGCCATATTGAACTATATACCATTCCCACTCGTATGCTCAGAGTGCGATCACAACAGCTGCGTGGAAGCTAAGCCAAACGCTATGCCTTCAGCCACGGGCTAACCTATACAAGCACACATTCAATAGCAGTGGGACAACAGACAAAGGATCAACGTAGTTTTACTGCGACAGCAGTTAGGAGCTCGAAATTGGGCTTGCTTTGTCCGTCCATCCCCGTCCCGTCCGTCCATCCACTCCGTTACGCTGACGACCACTTTTGTCGTCATCGCGGGCACACCATAATAATTTCTGCCATTGTCAAGCCACCTCGTCGTCCCTAGCATCGCCATTGCCATAGCGTGAAGAAAACTAAAGGTTCCTTGACAACTGGGTTCCCGGCCATCGATGCATGACATAAAATGAGGCGGCACACGCCACTGCCCGCGAGCACACCAGTCGGGCTTTCGTGCCATGCCACACCAAGCCGGACACCAACGTTGGTGACATTGCCCTAAGCTACTTGGGGGATTCTGCAACACGACAGAGTCACCCGAAGAACGCATCTATCTATCTATTTCTATAAGTTTATATGTTTCTACAGGCAGAATAATAATGCTATGAAGACAAATCACCACAGTCACCCTAGCCTACGGCATAAAAACAGAAGCAGAAGTTATACTTGTGTCACATACGAGCCCGATTCGGATAAAAGCGACACAACCTCGAGAGACCATTCAACCACGGCGTTGTTTTCACACAGACAATATACCGCGTATTACGGAATATAGTTGGCATTCAATACATAGTGCTAAGGGGCAAACCTAAACTAAACGTAAAAAAAGGTTTTTATGTCAATAATAAAATGTACTTAAAAGAATTTGGTGCATGTAGGTGGCGCTAGCTATACCTGCTTGCTGACATATTATTCTGTTCAAAACAAGGCTCGTAACCGAAGGTACGATTAGAAAGAATACAGTGGCACTAGTTCGAAAGTTCACATGCAAATCAATCGTTTCTGGATGATCAATGAGTGTAGATATGCTTGGGCAGGCGTAAACGAACATCCTGATGTCCTCCTTGGATAGTCTGTATCCGCTTACTCTTTTAGTGGAAAATTTTCACGATATTTTCAGCAAGAGCTTTTTCTATGCCACTCAATCCGTTCTTCAGAAGAGACTGCGCACCATCCCTATAGCGTTCCTTCTTTCTTTATGCGTCCCTGTATTTCTTATTCCATGTAAATGCAACCCCGCTGCTCGCACGTGCTCACACACACGAAACACTGAAAAGCAGCCGATTGATTTATTGAGAGTCGCTGGAATATCAGCTGAAAATAGGAAGCAAATCTGGCACCATTTTCTGCTTCTGCATAAGACCCGGTATGGAATGGTGTGTTCGGTATTCAGGGAAGGGGTCGGCTCGAGTCGATCCATCATAATTTAGGCTAGAGTGCTGCTTCGTTCGCATTTCAGTAGGTTATATTTAGCCTTGCCAACTGCGCGCAATGCTGCGCAGTCTACCGGTAGTGTTAGCTGAAGTTGCACGTTGGGCTTGATGGTATATCAAGATGGAGGCAAAATAATAACACACACGACACACAATTTGTCTTCAAACGTGTGTGTCGTCTGTGCTCTTTTGTCGTGTTTCTGATGCGCCACGCCTTTTGCCTCCATCATGGTAGGGTTTGCAAAGCGCGTAGCACTGGGTGTAGTGTTGCGTGTATAGCGCTGCGCGTTTTCAACCTTTGCATTAACGCGATAGTGTTAAGTGCCCGGGGTTGCAGAAAATCCGGCAAAAAGATTTTTGACCCACCCACACCCAGGCCCTCCATGTGGCACAAGGAAGTTACAGAAATAATTGAATTCCCCAAGCTAAAACACGTAGAAAAATTGTAAAGTACGACTTACACACAACCCACAGACACGACAGCGTCGGAATGTAATTTGAATACACGCGAAAACATCATTATGTTACGCGAAAACTAAAAAAAACCCTTTTCCAGCGTTTCTACCATGCATAAACCGTCCACGGCATCCGCCATTGGCAGGGAGCGGCGCGCGAATACCTTGGAGGCCACGCAGCGGCGCGCCCGTTTCCTTGCAACATCTCCAGATGGCGCTCGCCTCTATGAACGCGGCCCACACAAAAGGCCGCGTTCATACCAGAAAGCCCGCCTTCATGCACAGCGTTCGCCGCGAGCGTTTCCCGGTAATCATTACTGTTTCATACACTACAGCGTAAGAAGCAGTCAGGGATCTTCGAATGCTATCGCGTTCCACTCTTAAAGGCGAAGCTTAACCGTCCTCCAGTTTCATTTTTGTTTGTGTTAAGTATCTATCTTGCGTATTAGTTCAATTTGTGCGCCTGCAGAAATAATACCGCAACGAAACTTGATTTGTAATTCTAGGCAATAAGAGTTCTACACATGCCACTCACTTTATGTATACTTATGGCTCAGTCATAACATCTGTCGTAACGGCGGATTTCACCATCCCCTAAGTCGTTACTGCGTGGTGATTTAATCTGGATCGTAGACCTACGTCGGCTGCTAGAGAGCTTGTTGACATACGAGGGCGTTACAAATCATAGCGTGTTTCATAATCAGATGAGTCTCTTATTACATGTTTCAGAATCAGTTTTATTCACGACTTAAATGGGGATAATTACATTATAGGTATATACAGAAGGAGGACCCGTAGTTAGAAACTAATATGGGGCCTCTTGTGTATGATAACCAGAATTAATGATACAAACAACAGCAGTGACATGTAAAATTTACGATAATAAAGGTTTTAGAAGACAAGGCGTAAATGAACAGAAAATCAGCAGATGAATATATTAAACAATAACAAGGCTTTGGATTAGTCAACAAAAGATGAAACTACAAGAATAGCTTGAGAAGAAAAAAAAAAGTTTAAAAAACCCTTAAAATTGTGGATCTTATGGAATTCGCGTTCTACTGGTGCTCCCAAATTAAATTTCGGTGGCTGCTTGAGCCCTTCGGTCTGAAAGGCAGTAAATTTGTGAACACTGAGGCAAGAGTTAATTGGATCACATGATGGCACTGTATGCGCATTGCTTTTATAGGACCGGATTCAAACTCCCTGCTTTCTTATGTGGCTAGAAGATTCACATTCAATCACAGTGCTCAACCAGACCATCACGGCAGCCGTCTCTGTAGGTTTGACACTGAAATGAAGGTTTCTATGCCACCGAAACTCAAACGCTGCAGCGACACAAGTCCGGAACACGTGTGATTTATGGCAGCATTCACCGGGCATCATACAAATCTACTCGCCCATGATAGCAACAGAGATTCCAACCACTGCCAGGTACCATAGCGGCGCTAGAGCATTTGCGTCTAGCATTTGTGGCTAGTTTATTTTGCTTCTAGCTGTACGTACTCAAAAGCCAAGGATTTTAACTTATTATTATCTGAAAGTCATAAAAAAAAGAGTATTCTGGGGCCGAATTCACAAGAAAATTTTTTTCGTAAGTGCTCCTCACCTATAGCTCATTAATTTGCTAATACTATTGCCGCATGGCTACTGAAGTTGAAAGAGAAGATTCATGGCTGTAGCAAAGACGACGAAGAGGACGTTGCCTTCCGGAGTACCAGTTGTCCACTATTTTGCTTGATATATTCAGCCCTACTCTCAATGGGTCATTTCCCCTTCAGCTTCCAGACTTTGCAACCATCTTTCTTGCAGAACTTCTAGCGGTAGTTCTGGGCCTTTGTAAATTAAGCCCAGCAATAGTAGATTCTGTAGTCATTGTCCCTGATTCTTTCTCCTTGTGTACTTCGCTCACAGCGCGAAATAACTCTTAAGTTTTGCAAGTTTTCAAATCATTAGTACCTGAACACTTAACTAATGTCTATTTGATATAGGTACTGGGCCATACAGACCTAGTTCTAAATATAGCGGCAGATTCATTGGCGAAGGCGTCGGCAGTTGGCCAAGCCGTTCAAATTCTCCCTATATGATCCCTGACCATAGCTGCAAGATATCGGAAGGAGATGATGCTGAGAAAATTTCCGTGCCCATCTATAACAAATTTCTCAAAATTTAGAGGCCTATTATATTCCTGGAAAAGTAATCTATATTAAACAAAAAGAACTGAAGTAACTATTAGTAGGCTATGCTGTCGCATACTTTGTTTAAATATTTATTTACACAGAACTGGTCTGGCATCCTCACCGACTTGTCATCTGTAAAGGGAAGATGAGACCATAGAACATTTTTTTTTAATTTCTTCTTGACGATTTATTACCATAAGAGAACAAACACTAGAAAAACGGCACCCATAACAGCTTGTGGAACTTGCACTCCGTACTTTTCCAGGCTGCGATTTTCGTCGGCGCATTATTCCGGTTTCCGGGCTCTTGGCGTGAAAGCGCAGCTGAAGCACCGGCGCTCATCTCGACTCCAGTGCCCATTTGGCCAAGTCTGAACGCAACCAGGAACCTCGTCTGGCAACAACGCTGGGCGACTGCTATCGCCTGCTCGCGCTTCCCTGGATATAAACGCCCGCCTGTGAATGACTCCATTGGGCACAGCACCGATAACAGCATGTAGAACTTACGCTCCGTACTTTTCCAGGTTAGTTACCTTAATGATGCTTTTTGCATTAGAAGTGACAGCAGGTGTGTCGTTTTGGTGGCGTGCCCAGTGAAGTTGCTTGAAAGATATAGGCGTGCGCTGCTTGTTGCTTCCCGACTGGGTTGGGCTTTGTCGAAGATGCTGTTGGTGATCGCACGAGACATAGATTCTAACCGCGGGCCTGGTATTGATTCATTAGCTGACATTCTGGCATTCGTATTAGAAACCATTCGTAAATTTGATGCTGAGCAGCAGGCTATACTGAGCGAGCTACGAAACATAAGAGAGAAGCAGGAAGCAATAGATAGCGTAGTAAAGCACCTCAAGGAAGAACAATAAGTTACTGCTAGTGATGTCTTGCGCCTTAACGACGAGCAAAAAGCAATGTTTGGGGAAGTCGCGAATTTTCCAGCTGAACTTGCATCCATTAAAGCAGCTCCTTCTTCGCTTTATCTGGCTCGTAATAGCACCGACCACAATTCATTAAGTGACATAAACTAGCAAGTGTAATCTACTGCCGCAAGGTGCAACAACACTGAGAATCGGATGCGTCACTGCAATCTTTTGTTTTTTTGTATTGGAAGACAGAAAAAAAGTAGAACTGGCTAGTTTAAAAAAAAACATACTTCATTTTTGTTCTGAGAAGCTTGAAATATAAATAAGCACCACACAATTGGAACGCGTACACGGGTTGGGCGTGTTCGCCGAAGACAAACGTAAGCCGATTATAGCTAAGTTTGCTTTCTTTAAGGAAAAGCAAACCACTCAAGCATCTGCACACAAGCTAAAGGAATCTGCCTTTTCCATCCGAGAGGACTTTTCGCCATTGACACAAGAAGCTAGAATAAAGTTAATTGAGTTGGTGAAAAGTAAAAATAAGCGCTTCAAGCTGTCGGTGGACAAACTTCGCATGAAAAAAAATGACAACCTTGAACACCCAACTAAATCGCTCGGTTTGCCTTCCAGCTAGCTCAGATTATCTGCTCGCCCGTTCAAGAAAAAACTCAGCCAAAACCACCAGTATGTTCATTATCACTGACTTTCACTAAAATCCTAGCCTGCTGCCTAAGCGCGATCTGGTTTGCTCTTTCCTTGAAGATACCTGTTTGTATCTATTTTTAATAACTGAGACATGGCTGTGTTCCTATAAAACAAACAACGAATTTTTTGTGTGGTAACAATCTGTATAACATATAAAGACATGACCGCACCGAAAAAGGAGGTGGTGGCGTCTTAGTGGCTATAAAATGCCTGTTTCATCCTTCAATGTACATACCATTTGTGATCAGCAAATTGTCTGGGTTGCGTGTTCATCCCCATCTGTTAAGACACTAATCTGTGCTTGCTACCGACCACCAGTTCTGGACCACATTTTGGTTCAACAGGTGCGCAACCGTATTGAAAGTGCTATCGAGCAATGGACGACTTGCAAAAATACATTCTCTACAGGAACTGCAAGTATATGGCGATTCGGCCAGTATGGGAATGACGGTAGCCCCAATTTTTATGAGTAGTACTCTTCAAACAACTTTGTAGTTTTGCGAATTGCTCAGCTTCAACAAAAGATTTATTTATAATTACTAAAGTTCGCAATGATTACATATGCGTGTACTCCATAACTGCTTTCATACGTTTGAAAATATACGAATGCTTGGAAATAGATAAAAAACTTAGAGGATGCTTACGCTTCGCCTTCAACAGTGGAACGCGATAGCGTTATCGCATCCCGTTCGCACCGCCCACTCATTCGCTCAGCATGCTCTTGAGTCACACAAAGACGAAACGTGCGCCTGAGCAAGCGGAACGAACCAAAGAACTCGGTGTCTCGGAGGGAGAAACGATCTACGTGAGCCAAACGTCGTGATCGGCACGGACAGCCGGGCCGCGACGCGCCATGAAGGCGGACGCGATCATGAGGCTGATGCCTCGATGGGATCGTCCTCTATCTCGCTTGGGAGCACCACGCAGACGCATGACTCCTCACCAGCAGCGCGGCACACATCGCAGGGGACGCTTTCCCACCAGACGCGCTACGGCGTCTCAGCTGTTTTTTCATCCACTTTGATTTCCATTAATTTATCATTTCTTTATTTAATTTATTAAGCAAAGTAATTTCCCCTATGTTGTCCTTGGTGTCAGTGTTTGTTGGCTTGTTATGATATGATTTATATTTTCGGTGACTTTAATGTGCTGGATATCGATTGGTCCCGGCTGTCTTCTACCAATCGAACTTCGGCCGAGTTCGTCAACTTGACATTAGATTTTAACCTATTTCAGGTAGTGTCTGCGCCGACACAAGGCTCGAATGTGCTCGATCTGTTACTGACTGATGTTCCCGAAACAGTTGGCCTCATTTCTTGTCTGGAAGGTTTCAGTGACCATAAGTTACTGCATTTACAGGTTAATATTCCGTTGCCATTTCCAGGCATAGCTGTCAAACAAATGCGTGATTACAAAAATGCTAAACACGTTGATATGAACACTGATCTAACTACGTTTTATAATGATACATTCCTACCCTCTTTTTCCTGTCGTTCAGTAAACGAAAATAGGTACTCTCTAAAGGCGCTCTTCTAGCGTTGATAAGTACGTTGCCTTACTTACAATAACTAATGATCAGTCTAAACCATGGTTTGGCAAGCAAGCAACGTAAAAATACTGCTGTATACACAGGCTAAACATTCGAGCTGTGATTCTGCATGGGCTCATTACAAAGATTGCCTAAAGAATTACTGCGCCAAGATAATCTCACCTAAATGAAGTATTACAAGATTTACCCTCCCTCTTTAAGGCAGACCCGAAAAAGTTTTGGCGAATGATTGCTCCTGATCGTCTCACCCACAACGTAACGCTCCTTAATGATGACCAGACAGTGATGTCTGATCAACAATCCGCGTTCGAGTTTAACAAGTTCTTTACATCGGTATTCACCATTGAAGATCATTCCCGAGTGCCCATTGTTTCCGATCTCGATTTTCTATTTACGGTGCCAATTAACATTAAAGCAAAAGGGTTAGCAAAACCAATCTCAAATCTCAAAGTGTCATCTTCCACAGGCATAGATAACATAAATCCGAGATACTCAGTGAGTGAGTGAGTGAGTGAGTGAGTGAGTGAGTGAGTGAGTGAGTGAGTGAGTGAGTGAGTGAGTGAGTGAGTGAGTGAGTGAGTGAGTGAGTGAGTGAGTGAGTGAGTGAGTGAGTGAAACAACTTTATTCGGTCCACAATAGACGCGAGTAAACTCAACGTCAGCAGTCTAGGCCCACTCGGGGACCATCAGGTGAAACCAGACGGCGAGCCCTCTGGACTGTCAGAATGTGAGAGGTCTGGTCCTGGGTAATGAGCTTCATCATTTCCTTTTGGGTGAAAGGGGGACCACCAGAGGCGCAGCCCCACAGGACATGTTCGAAGTCCGCATAACCATCACACAGAGGGCAGTGCGTGCTTGGGAACCGTTCTGGGTACATTGTGTGCAGTGCCGCGGGGCTCGCGTAAGTGCTTGTTTGTATATATAGAAGTCTGAGAGTGACTGCCTGGGCCCTGCACAGCGAGGAGTGTGGCAAAGGTCTTCTTGATAGATAATTATGCTAGCATATCTCGTTGCACGAGAAGAGAGGCTCGGGTCGCCCAGGAGAGGTCGCGTTACCCGGCGCACAGTCAGTCAGACCTCGTGCAGCCGAGTGCGCCTCCTCGTTGGGGTTGAGCGAGGCATCCTCGATGGTTCCCAAATGCGCAGGGAACCAGGCGAATGAATGATCTTTGAGGTCTTTAGCATTTTGGATGATACGTAGGGCCTGGGGAGCCATCTTTCCCATCTGAAAAGCCCTGACAACGGCCTTAGAATCTGAATAAATCATGTCATGTAAACTAAAAAAATATTTTGTCCATCTCAAGCCAAATCGTATGCATCATTTTCACGCAGTCGCTATCCTTAGGACTGCTCCCGAATCACTGGAAGGTTGGCAATATAGTTCCTGTGTTCAAAAGTGGTAACAAGAACTCGTCAGAAAGTTACCACCCTATCTCGCTAGCCTACATCTGTTGCAAATTGCTCGAACATATAATTGCATCTAATATTTTTAACCATCTCGAGTCTAGTAACTTCTTTAATAATCGGCATGGGTTTAGAGAATAATTTTCTTGCGACACACTGCTATCTGAATTCACATCCGATTTGCATTTTAACATGAATAATAGCCTTCAAACTGATTGTATCTTTCTAGACAACTCTAAAGCATTCGATCGTGTTGCTCACTGTCGGCTTACTTCCAAATTATCTGCTCTTGAACTTGACTCACAAACGCTATCTTGCCTTTTTCGTATGCAGTTAACACTTCGTATGCAGTAACAGTAGTAAATTATTTATCTGCTTCTCTTTCTGATGTGACTTCTGGCGTGTCACAATTAAGGCAGTGTTTTGCGTCCTCCGCTTTTTCTAATTTACACTAATGATTTACCGTTTAACATTTCCTCCTTCATGGGACTATTTACCGACGATTGCATTATATATAGAGCTATTAGAAGTCCTGATGAGCACATCTGCCTTCTAAACGATCTTAACCAAATCCATTCCCAGTGTCGTAATTGGCTCATGACCCTCAACTCATCAAAGCGCAAAATAGTTTAATTTTCTCGTAAATAATCATATTCAATCTTTTCCAACTCAATAAATAGCTCTGCAGTGGCTCGAGCGCAGATATATAAGTAATTGGGCTTAAATATCACGTCTAATCTTTCGTGGAAAACTCATATCATTAGCATATGCGCTAAGGCATCACAAACACTAGTCTATTTACGTCGAAACCTACGTCACTAACCTGCTAGCACATGCAAATTAGCTTATGTCTATAGCCTTCCTTCGTCCGCAGCTTGAATTCACCTCGTCAATATGGTCACGTCATCAAGATTACCTAATTTAAATGTTACAAGCAGTACAAAACAGAGCAGCCAGAGTCATTTCATCTAACTACGACCGGTACTCTTCTGGCACTCGAATTAATGCCGACTTATCTGTTCTAGTATTATGAACCCGTAGAACAATCGCACTGTTACGTCTGATACACAAATACATTTACGGCACAACACAACACAAATTGCCCCTTGTAACCCAACTACGTACCTCTAGGCATCTACATAATCATCTCAGCGTCAAGCGAATGTTTGATAGAACCAAACATTTTAATTTGTGAGCGTTGCCACAAGTCGCTGCACTCTAACCGTTGCCACAAGTCACTAACTGTTAAACATTCCGCGAGAATTTGTATACTCACTTCTTGTAAAGTTGTGTGTTAAGAGGAAGCTTTAGCTCGGGCCAAACTCCGACGTGGCCTATTCAAATACATGTAAAACGCAAAAACGTTTTTCTGAGATAACCCCTGGACCGATTTTAATGAAATTTGTTGCATTTGAGAGAGAAAGTTAAATTCTAGTGACTGTTGGAAGCAGAATTTTGATTTAGGGCCTCAATATTGTTGAAACGATTTTCAAATATTCGACCGTTTGAAAAAAATAGAAGCATGAAGTTTACAAATTCATAGCTCTGCATCAAGAACTGATATCGTGGATCTGTAAACGGCATCCATTAGATCATTCAAATCGGACAAATTCAATATGTCATTTCTCATCTTACGTGAATTTGTTACGTTAGTTACAAGGGTTTTGCAAAAGTTATATTTCCCTATTATTATTTTTTTTATATTCATGTGTAACATACCAATTTTGTCCGCTTTAAATGTACTATTAGATACAATTCACAGAATTGTATTATCATTTTTCATTGTGGAGTTACAGAGTTGTAAACTTGATAGTTTCGTTTTTTGAAAATTTTTGATTTTTGCCAATTTATAATAAAAAATTGACGACTTAACTCAAAAATTCGAGACCAACAGTCACTGGATTTTATGTTTTCCTTTTAAATGCAACAAACCCCGTCAAATTTGGTGCAGTGGTTACCGAGAAAAACGAATTCTACTTTTACATGTATTTAGATAGGAGCCCCCGAGCTAAAGCTTCCTCTTAAAGGGCAGCTGAACCACTTTAAAAAAAGTGAGAATTCAGCGAATTACCATAGTTTTTAATCCCCTGAATACGAAAATGGTAGTTTAACAGGCCAGAAGTCATCGCTACTCGCTACTACTAGACGCCGCGCATCGTTCGGCGGGCTCTGATAGTGAAGATGGTCGTGACGTCATCTTAGGTATCAGCGACGTGCGTAATTGGAATAGAGCGCTCACGTGACCCCTGTATTGACGTCATCCTCGTGCCCCGTCTTTCGCCGCTACACTTGGCATGCGAGGAGGGGCGGAGCTTCAACAAAAATTTAAACGGCGATTGCAGCGCTGTTATATACGTGCATAATCGAGAAAATAAGTTAAGGAGTTAAATTACACTGGGCAGTCTTCCAAACCACGGTAATTCTACCGATTCTAAAGCCCCTTCAGCTTCCCTTTAAGTATTGCGTAGAATTTTTATAGTCATTAACAACGTTCATTTGTTCTTGTTTATGCTTAAAGTAATTTTGTTGTATTTCATTCCCCATCACTCAATGTTCCTATTGAACATGTAGTGTATACATAAATAAAAAAACCATGCCGCCTTCTTGGATTAGATTTAACTGTTCAAACTCTACTATCCTTGAGCGGCTCTGCTTTTGGCTAAAGCGACGGAAAGGCTAGCGTTGTCATCCAAAATTTTATTTTAGTACGAAGGCGATTTCAACGTAAATTCAAAATTTACGTCGATTCCGTAAATTCAAAATTTTAAGCATAATTTTCTTCCAACCAAACTGAATTCGAATTGTGCTATTTTTGCGGTTGTCATATAATTTATTTATTTACATAAAATCATGCAGTCTCTCCAGCCTCTATATGCCGGTTCCAACTTCCTGATAAAATTTTGTCCTTTTATTTTGTACTTTACTTTGAGCTATCCGGTTTTTGGCCGATTCCCCAGTGTGGGTACGTGCCAGTATATTCAAAGATTTACATTTTCATAGTGTAGATGTAGATCTGCAGCTGAGAACCTCACGTCTCAGGTTAAGAACTCCCTTTAAATACTCACAACTTGCGTTTTCTTTACAAAAAGAAAGTAAGTCTGGCATTAAGATGGACAATTCGGACTTACGAGCAACTATAGAGCGAGGGTATTTTGTTAATGTTGGCCCTTATCTTTAAGACTACGTGCCCCAAATTACGTTTATATTGCAGGAAACTTGCTGAAGGCGAAGCTGGCACCAGAAATCTACTTAATAAAAAGCGAAAGCCGCCATCAAAGACGACAGTACAGTCATTACGGTGAAGAAAGAGTCACAGTGGAAAGTAAAAAGAAATCATTCTATGGAGCGACGCCGAGTAAAAAGCGTAAACGGATGTTGGAATAAGGCAAGAAGGTGATCATTCCTTTCAAACTCGTGCAATTGTTTGGGCTCTTGGAAAAGAAAAGGAAGGCAGACACTCCGCTTTTTATTTCGTATGTGTTTGTCTAGGGATTAAAAACTAGTTAGAGCAACGAGCTGTGTAGCGTCGGAGTACGAAAGCCGAATAGAATGATCCACTGCGTCCCAAATAGGAAGAGAAACGAAGACTGATTGGTAGGAATTGGGTCGCGACAAGCAGATTAAAACTTGACTGGCCTGCACTCTAAAGGAGAGATTTTGAAACGCATTTTTTGTTTTCCGCCTTGAAGTTTTATTATCCCCCCCCCCCTCTCAATCGTTTTGTACTCTTAAACTAGATTTCTGTCTGCAGCTTTCACTTCCGCCTACGGGGAACTTGAAAGTAGAAAAGATGTATGATACGGCGATCGGCTACTGATAGAGATGACCTTTTCAGTTGGGCTCTCCCGTAAACTGTTCAAAGTTTTCTGTTTCTAGTGGCGCTGCTTCAAGTTCCACAATGTTGAACAAACCAATCACTTCTATGAACAAAGAAGGTAAGCGTATTACTTAAAAGCGAAAGCCGATAACAATAACAGTATAGAAGACAGTCGATAAGGACAGGGTTACACTAATCATCGTCTCCTTCAAACAGGAAAACAAGAAAGCGGAACAGAATCTGTTGCCGAGAAGGAACTCGGAAGCCAAGTTCTTTTCTTTCGTCTGCAGGAAGTTTCGTGGCTTCATTAATACATGGCTTTATTTCGAACTTAGCCTTGTACCTTATTCTTTCTGGTTTTCTGTTGACTGAAAAGTGAAGGAGAATAGCCCTACATTTTGCATCAGAACGATCGTAAATTAGCGAGAAGTGAATAGAAAGAGATAAAATAATACATGGAAGGCCTAGAGGTTGACCAGATTGACTATCCTGCTACGGTGCTTGCAACTCTGGGTTTTTTGCAACAGTGTTCTGAGAATCGTCCCACTTAAGCGAGTTGGCTATACATCCTAAGTACAATAAAGTAATGGCGGCAATTTTCTCTCGTAGTAACTTTTCACCAAACATTTCACCCCATTTTAGAGCGCTGTCCACCCCCCAAAATGTGCGCTTAGTATTCTGGGCTCATCTGATAGCGTGGACACTGAATAGGAGCCACGAAAACTCAGTAAATTCAATAAACAAACTCAATATTTAAGTACTAAATTGCATATTTAATGAAGCTGTTCTAAGAAACTTTCTTTTACACTATTCACTTTGGCCCACATATTGCGATTACGCACTTGAAGAGGGGAATTAGTGATATATCTATGTGGCAGAAATCCTGTAACTTGCAGAAGTTTGTAACGTTCTGTGGGTTAGCGGAATCCAAGATGGTCTAGAATACATAGACTTTTCAGTTTTTATTATCTTTTGCCGAAAATACTACCTCGTGCTTACCGGGGCAGTAGCTAAATCGTACGTTTTATATTTACTGAAAGTTTGAATTCCCACAATATATAGACTGTCGCATCTGACAGCGAAGCCTGAAAAAGCCTTAACACCCTACCGATAATGAGAGCACTGAAGCATAAATATCTCAGATTAAAGAGCCCCACTGGTGTACTTTTTTTTTAATTCGAAACACTGGTGTACTTCTATAATGACTTTACTTTCATTCTAATAGCATTGCCAGCACCAATGTGGTTCAGCAATGTAAAGACCTTCCACAGAGACTGCACTAGGAGGCCGGCAGCAGAAATGTCGACAAAGTGGCGTGCAAGCTTCAAATACCGGCCTGTCGCGATTATTGTACAATCAGCGAGGCGAACTGAGCTACCGTTCTGCTGGAAGGTTTCATCAAGCCCACTCTCGATTAACCACTCTCCTTTAAGAATAAGGGACTGCTCTTTTGCTAATTTACAAGTGCCCTTGTGGATTTAAAATCCCATGAATTCCTATGAGTATGAGTCCACAAAGATATGTTTCTGCATGCCCTGTTGCGAAGAAAGAGCTTTGGGAATTCTACTCCGGTATATCTGGACCTTCGTAATATAAATAAAGAATATTAGGTAGCACGCAGAACTTGAGGTAAAAAGCGGCTGATTGTTCCCTGTCAGAAACTTACTACAGACTACTCCCAATAAACATATTCAAGCTTTTGCCAGAAAAGCCACTGATTTCTCCATCCGTGCAGTAACGTGCTCACAGCACGTTACTATCATTGATGGAGAATCAATAGTGGTTCTACTTTATTTTCTGCATCATCGCATTCACTGACAGCTCCGAGATTTCTCATCCACGAAACTCTTTTCGGAAGAAAGTCTTACTAGTCAGGGTCCGTTTTAGCAATACTTTTCTAATGTAAGTAGGGCCCTGATTGGTGAATCCTTAATATGCTCTGTGGTAACTACATTCACTCCACCCTTTTAATTTGCTTCCACGTACGTTGCCCAGGTGAACCATGTGTTGTACACATGTTACAATTAGCTTATGCTATTTGTGTGGAACGTGAATTATATGTTCCACTTAGTAAAATTTATGTAGAAAAGTATTAAGCGGGATACACAGTAACACTGGGAACAAGCTCGACAAAAAGAAGAGCCGATGCTCAAACACATTTGATTCCGTGGCAGGATTAATTTAGTAACTGGAATAATTTTTCAAATATGTTCTTACTTAGTAGAAACTGTGTAGAACGAAATTAAAAGTATGATGGACAAAAGCAGCTTCCAACGTTCTTTGCGTATTCTAGTAGAAAGCATCTAGAGCTCACGAAAGAAGAGTTTGGAGAAAACAAAAAGCAAACGTCATGCAGCACGTTTATCGCCTCACACAACTAAAGAGAAAGGAATAAGAGAGGATTCGCTGCAGGACCTCTTTTCCATCGACCCATGGACAGGACCTCGGCCCATGCATTCAAGTTGCCTGAGCATGTTGCGCGCGTAAGGAACGCTTGTGTTTTTCTCAGAGACACCTGTCTCCATGAGACTCTTTAGTCGAGTGTTAAGTGCGTTGTGTTTTGTGCCTGTTGTGTATCTGCGCTGTGAGCGGTACACATCATTTCATTTTTCCTCCTTTCCATCTCGAGTTGCGTGCTTGGCATGCCACTAGCAAAACCTCTCGAGGATACATTAAATCGATTCTCTCCTCTCCATCTCGGCAGCTTCACCTCGTCTTCTCTCGGCTTTCCCGACACCTTCGCCTTTTCCCCTTGTACCTTCGATCGTGCAGTTCCTTCAACCATGCAGCTCGGAGGCCATTTCCTCGGTGCATTCGACCGAGAGGATACTGCGCAGTCATTTCGACCACGTTCGGAATCGAGCCAGTGGGAGAAGAGGTGCAATTGGCTTTTCGCTGTGGTGACACCAACCAGCACCGTGATCCGCTTGACGCAGTGATGCGTTCCCCAGGTCAGCAGCCACTCGAAGTAAGTGGGCCGCAGAACGGAAGAAGCAGTCGAGCGGAACTGCTTGGTGCGAGATGGCCACCTTGCTGTTAGCTAAAATGAGCGAAGGAGAAGGAGAAACGGCAACGTATCGATAACGCAATTGCAGCCAGCCAGTGAGATTGTGTCTCTAGTGGTCTGGGATGGCCACTAGCAACATTGGTCTAGCAACTTCGCTAATATGTTTTTTAGTTACGAGTTTCTTTCTTTTTTGTTTTTTTAAGCTGTGTAATACTGACAACATTTCACATAAATGCTTAGTTATTATTAAGCTCGGTGCTGCCAGCCCAAACCTTATTTTAATTGTTTCTAATCACAATTTCTCCTCTGGAATCACTCTCCTCTGGAAACTGTTAATCCCATTCCCCATCCCTATACAGAGTAGCATGCCAGCGGTTGTATAGGCGCCGGCAAAATTATCTGTTTTGCTAGTAGTCTCTCTCTCTCACTCTCTCTCTCTCTCTCTCTCTCTGATATATATGTACAGGGTGATCATCTTTGTACAGGGTGTCATCAGCGACAGTGCATTTTTACGGCAAGTCTGATGGCATACATGTTCAAAGTGGCGTAGTTATGGGAATTCATTCAAAGTAGATACACCTTGCAAGCTGACAGGCTACGATTCACAAATTGGAATATGTGCTGTAAAGTAATTATTTCAAAAACATAATTTGTGGATTTTTGTCTAGTAAGTGAATATGCGTCTCGATTTCTCATGCAAGTAATGTCTGCCTATCTGAATCATCGAATAATCCAACTCAAGGTCTAGAATGATGTTATCTGCCACAGGCTACCTTTAAAAATTCCATATATCTTAAGAATGATCACCCGATATATATATATATATATATATATATATACATACGTACGTACTGAAACGCAGGAAGGAATAGGCAGGCACTTTTTCTCTCCCCAAGTGTAATTCGGCAAAGTGCTTAGATGGAGTCACACCTTTCCTTCTATCGCCCATCGTTCTTCTTCAGATTCGGTGCTACAACGTTCTTTGTTGCAAAGAGTCTGACTTTTTTGATCACAGCGCTTGACGACAGCGCGAGTTGCGTGCATCGTGCCGGCCACCCGGTGTCGCCGATTTCGTTACATATTGCGCCGCTATTTCGCAAGGATGGGGCAAGAGGCAGCCTGAATGTCATTAACAGAGCACCAGGTGTATTGGTGTTTTCTCTTTTGATGCCGAACTAACGCTACTTTATTCATGAGATTTATTTCGCTTCTATTGGGAAGCCACTCATCAACTTAATTCCCTGATCACAACACCATTTTGGGAAAGGACCGCGTTTCCGAAACGTGCTCAGTATCTCCCATTAAAACCGTGCACCATCTGGAGTCTAATTGCAGTAGCCGGCTTAGCCACTACTTACATGAACGATAATTGTTTCACGTTGTTCTAATCTGTGGAGTATACTTGTCCAGGAACGCGCTAAAGTACGCTTTTTAGGAAGCTGAAATATTATACTTGTTCCACTTTTGCGACTGCACCATAGATTTACTGCTGCACTCAGCTGAGTTATCCCGCTTATTGCAACTTTACGCCTATGCGTGTGGTACAGAGGCTCAATTCATTCATTCATTTATTCATGTAATGGCGTAAAAATATGAATGCCATCTGACGCAATCTGTGCTCCTTCTGAATCTGCAAAACTGAGGTAGTGTATTCAAAAGCGGCGATGTTGATGCTGTGTTTGCCGCGCAGGTCCACTTATAAGTATTACAGCGTTTCTTATTTAATGGTAGCCGTTATACAAGTTCCCCTAGAAGAAGAGAAAATCACAGGAAAAAAGAATTCCGCCCCACGTACGGCTCTCCCTATAGGCTCTCTGCTGTCAAATTTCACAGGCACGGCCTCAGAGAATGGACGATCATTTTGAGGGACTTGCACCGCAGCACTGTACGGCTCACGGCAGAGGTGGCTTGCGTGCTATAAAATGCCCTCCAAGGCTATTGGTTCAGAGTTAGAATACTGACCCACCTCTGAGGTGCCAACTCCACAGAGCTATGCTTAGTCTCCCATAGCGCTTCAGTGAGAATAAACGCAAAGTGAGATTGCCAAGGTCAATCTGAGACAATGATAATTACTTGACAAGCGATCCCTTTGTCAACCAATTGCTATTAAATTAAATTTGCCCCTCTAAGGCATGTAGAGGGCAAACAAAACAATACACATGAGTTGAATTCCTACCGGTTGAACAGTGGCATAGTACAGACCACGCACAGTTATTTCAGTTTAAGCATAACGCTTACACCCAGCACAAACACCACAAGATATCTGTAGCTGCTTTCGGTTGGGCATTAGCGACAACCTCGGCGCGCCTTCACAGCTTCGCCGAAGCTGCGCACATTTATAAAGTTAGACACGGTACAGCGCAGCTCAAGCAGGACTGAAACCATCTTTGTTTTATTGGTAACAACCCACTATCACTGCGTTTTCTTTTTTGGTGCGTACCCCTGCACAGACTGAAGAAGGAACAAGGCGCCTTCGCTATCTTATGGCGTTGTTGAGCGGATTAAGTATTGGTTCATTATTGATATCCTCTTCCTCGGCGCGAAGATCATGTGTAAAGAGAAGCACTGAAAGCTGTAATGTTTTCGCAAACGTTTGCTCTTAGCCTTTCCAAGTGAGGGAAGCAGGATACGGTGCAGCGTTCGATCGGAGCTCCTTAGATTATGCAAAAGCCACTAAGGTGCCCGTTTCAAACGGGCCAGGCCCTGAAACTCGAGCCCGCGTTGAAACAGCGCCACCGTGCAACTGGCGGATTGCTTAGCTGCATATATATGGACATGCTGTTATGCTAGTTAGGCGTACACACACACACACACACACACACACACGCGCACGCACACACACACACACGCACACGCACACGCACACGCGCGCGCGCACACACACACACGCACACGCACACGCGCGCGCGCGCACACACACACACACACACGCGCACGCACACACACACACACACACACACGCATACAGACACATACAGACACACACACGCACACACACACACACTAAGACGCAAGAAATGCATATAGAATGCATGACAATTATATAGACGAATTATAGAAGTAAATTATGCAAGGAAATGTTATCACCGTGGCTTTGGCAGGCATGTATGAATGTACTGATTTGATTATTGGCACTAACGATATTATTATTATTATTATTATTATTATTATTATTATTATTATTTAACAAGGCCGAAAATACATAGAGTAAATGCTCTCGTAAATGATTAGACATGCTTTGACGCAACACTCATAGTAGGCGAAAGAAATTGCACGCGCGCGAGGGAGAGAGAGAGAAACAGCGAAGATAGCTTCATTGAACTTCGTCGTACTTGTTTGCTCTTCCGGTCGACTAACAGTGGACTCGATCGTGGTTCCGGCAAAGCGATCGTGCCACGAAGTGATTCGTGGCTTTTCGCAAAAAAGAACCGTTATTGCTGGTTGGCACAGCTCCCGCTGCGATGACCTTGCAGCACAGTTTTCGGCCCGCAGGTGGGGCTTTTCTTGTCGATTTGTTTTACTGAAGCTTATCGAAAACCCAAAAACTTTTCAATTTCACCCCTAGGGTGGAAAAGTGGAAAAGTTGTTACTTCACAGCAAGAGAAGCCGCATGGTCGTACCATATACAGTGAGTAGATGAGCTGTCTCCTGCTGATGGCGCATCAGATTTTAACATCACCGAAGT
Source organism: Dermacentor andersoni (assembly GCF_023375885.2). Lineage (NCBI taxonomy): Eukaryota > Metazoa > Arthropoda > Arachnida > Ixodida > Ixodidae > Dermacentor > Dermacentor andersoni. The sequence goes on along the minus strand of NC_092816.1, from coordinate 25,308,578 downwards.
ATGTAATATAAATCGGTTTGTTTTGACGGAAGTTGTACTACAAACTTCGTTTTAATAAAGAAAGAAGCTTTTGAAATTACGAAAGGGAAATACTGTCGTCCACCTTAGTGTAGCTCGATGTGTGTGTGCTGTGCTGTGTTCTCTCTCTCTATCTCTCCCCCTTCCCCACCTTTCATCGCCCCCATCCCTCTCCCTTGTGTAGGGTAGCAAACCGGTTAAGCTAAACTGGTTAACCTCCCTGCCTTTCCTTCTCCACTTTTTCCTTCCTTCCTTCCACAAAGTTAGCCTATACGCTTTTATTAGGAACTAAAGTTTAGCAGTCCAAGACACCATCGTCTAGGCTCAGGGATCGAATCCGTGGTCACTGCTCTTGTGGAGACTTCCCCCTACCAAGTGAATTAACCCAGATATTAGCAGATTAGCCTACACACACACCCACACGCACACACACACATATATATATATATATATATATATATATATATATATATATATATATATATTACAGAATGGGCAGGCTCACGTAGCAAAGCAAAGATCCGAAGAACTACTTCCTTCATGTATATATACACATATAGGCCGCATCATCCAACGACACATACTAGAATGGTGTAAAAAAATTAAATTAAAAATTAAATTATGGGGTTTTACTTGCCAAAACCACTTTCTGATTATGAGGCACGCCGTACTGGAGGGCTCCGGAAATTTCGACCACCTGGGGTTCTTAAACGTGCACCTAAATCTAAGTACACGGGTGCTTTCGCATTTCGCCCCCATAGAAATGCGGCCGCCGTGGCCGGGATTCGATCCCGCGACCTCGTGCTCAGCAGCCTAACACCGTAGCCACTTAGCAACCACGGCGGGTGGAGAGAATGGTGTAAAGCAAACATCAGTAAATAAAATATTTGAATATATTGCACCATGTCATTAAAGGGCCTCTGCACACTCGAGATACCTACGAGCCGATATTATAAAATGTTCTCGTTTCTTGTATAGATGTATATTTCATTACGCAAGATATAGTAGTGCTCACAAGCTCAACATAGCCATTCAAAATGCGAACCTACTGCATTGCTCAGGCCGTTTATATATAAACTTATATGTTTAACACAAAGAAATACAGTATGGCGTTGAATCTAGGAAGATAAACCGCTGAAAGCTAAAAGCGCCTTCGTAGCACGGAACGCTCATGCGGCACTAGTCCATGGTACGAGTACAACATGTAGTCCAAGGTGCAGCCCCTAATGTGCATTCAGCGTGCATATAATGCGATTAGCATTTTTGGCTGTTTTCCAACTTTCTAATATGTATGTATGCATGTATGTATGTATGTATTGACACGTGTACTTATCTTTATCGGGCGACCACGCTTCGCCGCCTAACAAATGCTATCACACAGCGCGGGACGCACCTGCATGTATCCGAAGTTTCTAGAAAGTTATCGATGCTTCTATCCGCGGTCTGTTGTCGACGAACCTTGTGTTATCTGATTTCATCGCCTGACGCGAATGATGTAGAACTATGTGGAAGGCACGCGGGTCCCAACGATTAGTCTGGAACATTCGATGACTGCTCTATAAAAGCCGACGCGCTTGACCCGCTGATCAGATTTCCGACGATCGCCGACTGTGTTCGCCGCTTTCGTTGTGCTATAAGTGTAGCCTGTTTTGTGGGCACAAGTTCGCCCAATAAAAGTTAGTTTTCTCGTTCACAGTATTGCTACTGTGTTCTTCTACGTCACCACCACGTGACATCTGGTGGAGGTGCTTTGCGTTCATGTACCGGACGCCCTCACAAAGCCGTGACCCAAGCCCTCACTCGGAAGACACCAACGTCGCCAAGAACCAGCGAGGTAGCCGCAGGCTGCAAGGACTGCCCCCGGAGCACGGACTTTTGCCTGAGACGACTAGGAAGATGGCCACCACGTCCACCCCAATGGCAGCCCCAGCGTCACCCGTCGTGCTGCAGCAGCCCAGGGAGCCTCCGACGTTCCGCGGTTCAACTTTCGAGGACCCGGAAAGCTGGCTCGAGACGTACGAGAGAGTCGCTACCTTTAACAACTGGAACAGCGACGACAAACTGCGATATGTCTTCTTCGCTTTGGAAGACGCGGCCAGGACGTGGTTCGAGAACCGAGAAGCCACCTTAACGACCTGGGAACTTTTCCGAAGCGGCTTCCTGCAGACGTTCGCAAGCGTCGTACGCCGAGAACGAGCCCAAGCGCTATTAGAAACCCGGGTGCAGCTGCCTAATGAGACGACCGCGATCTACACGGAAGAAATGAGCCGTCTCTTCCGCCACGCCGACCCTGAAATGCCCGAGGAGAAGAAAGTCCGCCTGCTGATGCGGGGTGTGAAGGAGGAACTCTTTGCCGGAATGGTACGAAGCCCACCGAAGACCGTGGACGAGTTTCTTCGCGAGGCCACCAGCATCGAGAAGACACTCGAGATCCGAAACCGGCAATTCGACCGCCGCACAAACTCGACGAACTACGCCGGAGTGCAATCACTGGCCACCGACGACCTGCGCGAGGCTATCCGAGCGGTCGTGCGGGAGGAGCTACAAAAGCTGTTCCCACCATCACAGCCTCAAGTGGCTTCGATTGCCGACGCCGTGCGTGAAGAGCTCCAACAACAACTTGGAGTAGCCCCTGTATCGCCCCAGCCTGAGCCGCAAGCGATGACCTACGCCGCCGTCGCACGCCGTCAAGGTCCCCCTCCGCGACCGCGCCAGGGCCCTGTCACGCCGCCGTTCCGTCGTCCGCTGCCGCCAGCGCCAGCACGACCACCCGTCGCCCAGCGCACCTACGCGAGGAAGACGGACATTTGGCGCGCTCCTGACCACCGCCCGCTCTGCTACCACTGCGGAGAAGCGGGGCACATCTACCGCCGATGCCCATACCGGGAGATGGGACTGCGAGGTTTCGCCGTTAACGCGCCGCGGCCACAGATTGGCGAACGACCTCGCGATATCGCCGACTACCTCGCCGCCACTCAGTGGAGCCCTCGACGAGCTTCCCGTTCGCCGTCACCAGGCTGCTACCTGTCGCCGCAGCGCCGACCATACACTGGCCCAGCCCGGGGCCGGTCCGTCAGCCCATATCCGGAAAACTAAAAGCAGCAACCGATGGAGGTGCGGTTGCTGTTCTTCGAACTGACGAAGATCCTCCGCCGCCGACGAAGACGACGAAGAAACCATCTCGACGACTTAATGACGACACGCCGCCGTCCCGAAGAAGTCTGGAAGCCAAGACTACACCGACGAAAGACGACTTGACGATGCGACGTTCCAGCTTCAGATCAACACGACGCAGCCGTGATCCGACGCCAAGACCCAACTGCAACGCCAGACAAAGAACCACCGACCTCGACGTGCTTCTCGACGGCCACGCAGTCACTGCCTTAGTCGACACAGGGGCCGATTACTCCGTAATGAGTGGACACATCGCCGCCCAGTTGAAGAAGGTTAAGACTGCATGGGAGGGCCCTCAAATTCGCACCGCAGGAGGACACCTCATCACGCCGACTGGAATCTGCACGGCAAGAATAACCCTTCACGACCGGACTTACCCTGCCACTTTCGTTATCCTCCAACAGTGTTCACGAGACGTCATTCTCGGTATGGACTTCCTGAACCAACACGGCGCAATCATCGACCTGAAGTCACAGTCAATAACGCTGTCGGAAGATAGAGCAATACCGCCGGAGAGCCCTCGTAGTCACCACGCCTTGAGTGTGCTTGAAGATCAAGTGAGCATCCCGCCTCGCTCCAGCATTATTATTTTGGTCGGCACCGAAACACCCGCTGACGTAGAAGGCGTCATCGAAGGCGACCAACGTCTACTGCTCGACCGTGAAATTTGCGTCGCAAGAGGGATCGCTCGACTGCACGGAGGAAACGCGAAGGTGTTGCTGACAAACTTCAGCAAGGAGTTCAAGCACATCAACAAGGGCACGACGATCGCATACATTGAGGAAATTGTGGAAACCAGCGATGCCTTTGTCCTCTCGGATTCTATCGCATCTACCCCGACAACCGTAGTTCCCGAGCCAGACTTCGACATAAGTCCAAGTCTCCCCGTGATTAAGCAGCAAGAGCTCAGAAGTCTGCTTCGACGATACAAAGGCTGCTTTTCGACGTCATCGAGGATTCGACAAACACCAGTCGCAAAGCATCGCATAATAACCGAAGAATGCGCTCGACCACTACGCCAAAGCCCTTACCGAGTTTCGACGCGGGAACGTGAAGCTATAAGAGAACAAGTCGACGAAATGCTGCGCGACGACATCATCCAGCCGTCGAAAAGCCCGTGGGCATCCCCTGTTGTCCTGGTAAAGAAAAAGGACGGAACCCTACGTTTCTGTGTCGATTATCGTCGACTGAACAAGATCACGAAGAAGGATGTATACCCCCTCCCACGGATAGACGACGCATTAGATCGGCTCTGCAACGCTAAATACTTCTCGTCGATGGACCTCAAGTCTGGCTATTGGCAAATTGAAGTCGACGAAATAGATCGCGAAAAGACCGCCTTCATCACCCCAGACGGCCTCTACGAGTTCAAGGTTATGCCATTTGGACTGTGCTCGGCGCCTGCAACGTTCCAGCGCGTGATGGACACGGTTTTAGCAGGATTGAAGTGGCAGACCTGTCTCGATTACTTGGATGACGTCGTTGTCTTCGCCGAAAATTTCGACGATCACCTTAGGCGGCTCGCAACAGTACTCGAGGCCATCAAGTCATCAGGGCTCACTCTGAAGCCAGAAAAGTGCCGCTTCGCCTACGATGAGCTTCTCTTCCTAGGCCACGTCATCAGCAAGTCTGGAGTCCGCCCCGACCCGCAGAAGACAGCTGCCATCGCAAAGTTTCCGCAGCCCACCGACAAGAAGGCAGTGCGTAGATTTCTTGGCATGTGTGCCTACTACAGGCGATTTGTCAAGGACTTTTCACGCATCGCTGAGCCGCTGACACAGCTAACTAAATGTGACATCGAGTTCAAGTGGGAAACGCAGCAGGCCGACGCATTTGAAGAACTCAAACGACGCATGCAGTCGCCGCCCGTACTTGCGCACTTCGACGAGCTCGCCGATACCGAAATCCACACTGACGCCAGTAGCCTAGGCCTCGGTGCCGTCCTAGTCCAGAGAAAAGATGGACATGAACACGTGATAGCTTACGCTAGCCGGTCGTTGTCAAAAGCGGAAGGCAATTATTCCACAACGGAAAAGGAATGCCTCGCCATCGTTTGGGCTACAGCGAAATTTCGCCCCTACCTATATGGCAGGCCATTCAGAGTGGTCAGCGACCATCACGCGTTGTGTTGGCTAGCTAACTTAAAGGACCCTTCAGGACGGCTGGCACGGTGGAGCCTCAGACTACAAGAATACGACATCACTGTAACATACAAGTCCGGTCGAAAACACTCAGATGCCGATTGCCTATCACGCGCCCCCATTGACCCGCCGCCGCAAGATAACGAGGATGACGACGCCTTCCTTGGAATAATAAGCGCAGAACACTTCGCTGATCAACAACGAGGGGACCCGGAGCTAAAAGCCCTTGTCGAGTATTTGGAAGGGCACACCGACGTTGTCCCTAGGGCATTTAAGCGTGGATTATCTTCGTTCACGCTTCAAAACAACCTACTCGTGAAGAAAAACTTTTCACCAGTCCGCGCCAACTACCTTCTTGTTGTTCCGTCGGCGCTGCGTCCAGAAGTACTGCACGCCTTACACGACGATCCCACTGCTGGGCACCTCGGATTCTCCCGGACGCTGTCGAGGATACATGAAAGGTATTACTGGCCGCGTCTTAACGCCGACGTCGCCCGTTACGTCAAGACATGCCGAGACTGTCAACGACGCAAGACACCACCGACAAAGCCAGCAGGGTTACTACAGCCGATCGAACCTCCTCGTCGACCATTCGAGCAGATTGGGATGGATTTGTTGGGGCCGTTTCCGACGTCAACATCCGGGAATAAGTGGATCGTCGTGGCGACGGACTATCTCACCCGCTTCGCTGAAACAAAAGCTCTACCGAAAGGCAGCGCAGCCGAGGTGGCGAAATTTTTCGTCGAGAACATCCTGCTGCGACATGGCGCCCCAGAAGTCCTCATCACCGACAGAGGAACGGCTTTTACAGCAGAGCTCACCCAAGCCATTCTGCAATATAGCCAGACAAGCCACAGGAGGACAACTGCCTACCATCCGCAAACTAATGGTCTCACGGAGCGCCTGAATAAGACCCTCGCCGACATGCTAGCGATGTACGTCGACGTTGAGCACAAGACGTGGGACGCGGTCCTGCCGTATGTAACCTTCGCTTACAACACGGCGGTGCAAGAAACAACACAGATCACGCCGTTTAAGCTGGTTTACGGCAGGAACCCGACGACGACGCTCGACGCCATGCTGCCCCACGTCATTGACGAAGAGAATGTTGACGTCGCTAGCTATCTCCAGCGCGCCGAAGAAGCCCGACAGCTCGCCCGCCTCCGGATCAAGAACCAACAGAGGACCGACAGCCGACACTACAACCTCCGACGACGCTTCGTCGAGTACCAGCCCGGCGACCGTGTTTGGGTATGGACCCCGATACGCCGACGAGGACTCAGTGAGAAGCTACTGCGACGCTATTTCGGACCCTACAAGGTCATCCGACGTATTGGCGCTCTGGACTATGAGGTCGTGCCAGACGGCATTTCGCATTCACAGCGGCGCCGCGCACGATCTGAAGTGGTCCACGTGGTGCGCCTTAAACCCTTTTACGGACGCTGACGAACTTCGTTATTTTTGTTGTTTTCTTTGCTACGAGTGCTTTTGTGTATTACTTTCGTTTGTTTGCAGCATCGGGTCGATGCTTTTTTTAAGAGGGGGGTATTGACACGTGTACTTATCTTTATCGGGCGACCACGCTTCGCCGCCTAACAAATGCTATCACACAGCGCGGGACGCACCTGCATGTATCCGAAGTTTCTAGAAAGTTATCGATGCTTCTATCCGCGGTCTGTTGTCGACGAACCTTGTGTTATCTGATTTCATCGCCTGACGCGAATGATGTAGAACTATGTGGAAGGCACGCGGGTCCCAACGATTAGTCTGGGACATTCGATGACTGCTCTATAAAAGCCGACGCGCTTGACCCGCTGATCAGATTTCCGACGATCGCCGACTGTGTTCGCCGCTTTCGTTGTGCTATAAGTGTAGCCTGTTTTGTGGGCACAAGTTCGCCCAATAAAAGTTAGTTTTCTCGTTCACAGTATTGCTACTGTGTTCTTCTACGTCACCACCACGTGACAGTATGCATGCATGTATGTATGCATGTATGTATGTATGTATGCATGTATGTATGCATGTATGTATGCATGTATGTATGCATGTATGTATGCATGTATGTATGCATGTATGTATGCATGTATGCATGCATGTATGCATGTATGCATGTATGCATGTATGCATGTATGTATGTATGTATGCATGTATGTATGCATGTATGTATGTATGTATGTATGTATGCATGCATGCATGTATGTATGTATGTATGTATGTATGTATGTATGTATGTGTATGTATGTATGTATGTATGTATGTATTATGGATGTGCGCGCTTAACCTCTTTCATGCCAACCGGGCAGTCTATGACCTAATGGGATAGAGCGTCTGGCTGCTCTGTTAAGGGAACTGGATTCCAAACCAACCATCGGACCATCTTGAGTCACTGGCTTCATCAGTGAACTTATTTCACGCCAATTTGGGGTCACCGCTAGCCCACACCGCGGGGTAAGAAAACTCCACTCAACCTTGGCAATAAATGTTTTTCCTCTCTCTCTTTCCCTCCCTCTCTGGGGTCACCGGGTGTGTGCCACTGGGTGTGCGACAATGGGTATGAGCCACGCTTCAACGAGCCTCTTTGACGCCACAATTTGACGACATGTCATAATATAGATTGCTAATCGATATAAAGTCGGGAATGATCTCCAAGGGACGGAGGCGCCAACCAATTTCAGGACCTAAAAAGCATGTACTATAGATCGTAAAAGGCGACGCATCTAAGGTAAGCCTGTAAAATAAAAGAGCTGCTCTATAGTTGACCCCAAATATTGCAAGGTACTTGGCAGCAGCCATAAACTTGTGAAACAGCTCCACAAAATAAGCATGATATTGCGTAGGTATTGGGGTCCAGGAAATCATGTTCTACAATACTGAGGTGAGTTACCTTTCTAAAATGTATGAAAAGATGGGAAAACATTTGTTTTACTAGTATTTGTTTTACGTGTCGCGTTCATCGAACCCATCCTATTGCATGAATAACGGCAAAAATCCTTAAGTCTCAATCTCCTAAGCATTGCCGGCCAGATTCTTATATCATTCACGCAAGATCTACTTTGTGGTACTTTTACGGAGGTGACAAGGGATGCGCGCTTTAAATACGTGGTACACCCGCCACTAATTAATGCAGCTGCGTTTCATCGGAAAGTCTCGTGGGATCGTCTTGTTAAAGCTGCACCGCTTTAGCAATGGGTTCGTGAATGAAACGCCTGGCCAATCTTTCAGTGCAAATGTTGGTGCATGTACCAAGCTTTAGACAACCACGCGGGACCATAGGAAAAAATTTTTCTGCTAGGGTATGACATGCACGCCATTATACTATGCCCATCGCTTGACATCAGGTTAATGCACCGACGACGCGAGTCCCTTAGCGAAGGCTAAATGACAATACAGCGACACTACGGTGTCGAGAACTTTTCACACAAAGACAGGCCATCGACAACTCCAAAGCGCCTACGTGTTTGGGATACAATCAAGAGGAAAATGTCGCAGAAAGATGGAGACACGAATTTAACAAAAATAGGCGAGGAAGGTAATAAGCACAGTTTGTGTCATTAGGGAGTTTTAGAAATAGGGCACCGAAATGTTGGGGGTGCTGCGAGCCTGACGCGCAAAAAATAAGTAAAATAAGAACGCGACAAGATCAGGAAAGAACGCGAAACACGTGCAAGGGAGTTTTTGATTTCGGCTATACGTACAGCTGCTTTAGGGGCACTATTTTTGGTGATTATGATAATGCTCTCAAAGTCAGTGGTACATACCCACTCAAGTGGATTGACCAAGAGTCAGTAGATTTTAGACATGTGTTAAAGGACTCAAATTAAAAATCAATAATTAATTTGGGGAATGAGTTAAACCGAGAAAAGTACAAGGCGATTTAGTTTCTAAAATTTCCCATTAATCGTTCACAGAACCTGATTTTACCTCCTTATTTTCAGCTACTTTAGTCATTCAAATTGCCTTGCACTCACATTCCCAATTCATGTCACATGCTACACGATTAGTTCCAGATTTTCCTGCAGTAATTATGCTTTTAGACTCTAAGCTTGCATTTCTGATAGCCTTTAAAGCAATCAATAACTAGTGTACTTGTACGTTGGCAAGCGATATACATTACGGAACAGACACACTGTCTTAATTCCCATTCTCTGAAAGGCTAAGTCCATTTTTGCTACAGCATCAATGCTGAGAGACGTCAGCCTTTAGTATTTCTTTTGCGGCGAAGAAGAGGATACATGATCGACGTTGGTAAAGTCAAGTACCAACGTCGATCAGTATCGGTAAAGTCTGAGACAGTAGCATTCGTCTTCACAATGAGAGCGAGGCAGACTAAGAAGTAATTATGAAGGAATGTGAAGCCCGCAAGACCACTCTGGCAGAAAGCAGACGAGAAATGGTAGAACGGCTTCTCAGCCGACAAAGCGTGCTGTCGCCATTGTGGCAAAACCGAAGCAGCCGCCTTCAGGGATGGAGATGTCGGGGTGACGCAGACAGTTGTGGTTCGTGGGTACGAGTGCCCTTCGTTGACGTGATCCATTGTGAATTGTGCCTTTGCAGTGCATTCAACTGTATGGCAAACTAGAAGAGGTACGTTTTGGGACAATGGAGATGCGGCAATCGGCGCTTAAGTAAGGCTTTGCGTGGTGTGCATGGCGTTTCGCATAACGTCAGGGGCAGGGAAATGCCGCAGCGGTCCATCGGCGCTTTACTTCGTTTACCCTTGGGATAAACCCCGAGCGCCTGGCCTTGTCTTTGTTTATTTGTGTGCATTTTGACTTAGTTTGTGAGACTGCTTTGGCTAATCAGACGATAGAAGACGCACAATCTGTCGTTTCAGCCGGCAGCATAGGGTATTGTTTTCTGTGCACAATGACGGTTTTAATTACAGGTGGGAAGCATCGCTTAGGCGGTCGGTGATTTGCAGCCTAATCCTGGCGAGAATGCGCTTGCGCGGCAGCTTGCCAAAAAACCACAAGAAGTATTTGCCTCGAATGAACACAGGGAACAGGAATACACGTCGGCGTTAATTAACCTTTGAGGGGGAGGTGCTGGATCCATCAGGAGGCTATTCCCCAAACGCACCAAACATTAGAGTGCACAAGTGCGAGCGTGAGTTTTGTCCCAGCTTCCCCGTCGCATATACGTGTGCAAACGAACAGGCAGATAACCTTGCCTACCAACTAGGCAAAGAACTGGTTAATTATCGTGCCCTACCTATTTAAGCCGTCCGAAAATCAGTGCGAATATCCGCTTCTCCAACATTTATTACTATTACTGACTTTATAGTGGGTGCAACTGAAAACTTTGGCAGTGACTTAGGGGAGGAGCAGCTGTTCGTTTAATGGAATAAAGGAAACTCTCGGGTGCGCTCATCTTCGCCAAGTGAAGATATACGTAGAAAAAGGTGGTGCGGATGTGGTGCTACGTTGTGTAATGTGGCTGGACTATATGCCACACCGGCTGAATAACGTGCTTTGTTCTCTAACAAAGTTCAAGCATGTGCGCCACATCTTACCAGGTTCATTCTGCAAAGGATGTCAACACGTTGCTATCGCAAGAGGCACGTCCTCCTCCTTCCCCTGCATGAGTTTACTCGTTGCATGGATGACAGTATTGACAGCTGTAGGCATCGCATCTGGTTATATAGCACTTAATTACCCGCTTGGCGAATGCTTCGCTTTACATAGTTTCCAGGGTGTGAGTTGGATCTGCGCAACTTTTCTTTCCCTGGTGTTCCCATGACAGCACATTTGGTGCAGCTGTAGGAACTATACACGGTATGTATTCCGTACATAGCAATGACCCCTAAAATTCGCTGTAGTATTGCATCGTCAAATCATTTCTCCCTCTTCCTTTCCTTGTCCGTCCCTAAATATTTACCTGTGTTGCGGAGTTGCACGCCAGGGACCTCTGGCCGGCTTTCAAACACCTTTACTATCAATAATCTGCTGCCGGTTTTCTAAATCGGTTTTCATGTGGAGGGGGACCGCCATGCAAGAAAGCACGGTAGGAAGTCTTACACTTCGGTTTGAAATATGGTCAACAATCTCCATTAAAGATCAGTCGTTTCGTGAATTCACCATATAGTCTTGCCCGGCACTGCACACCATCTACAATACTCGCGGAACTGGGCACTGGCTGGTCGTATTGACCACAGACGGAAGAGGCCAATCAAAAAACGACTGACTAAAAAAAGGCGTACTTAGCTAATGATATGCGCATGAAGTGGTTCAAAATCCTGACATATAAACTTAGACAACCTGGTGCGCTTTCATCTTGTTATATATAGGCTGAGCGCGAGAACGACAAACGAGAGCAGAGAAGCACTGAAGAACGCAACAGCTAGGCTGGACCATGGCATCATTTTCAGGGCCCGGCAGAACCTCCTCAGGTGTCAGTGAATCATCAGTGCAACCTATACTTCACGGGACTCCCGATGATCGTATAAAAACAAACAGGTTCGTTCTAAGGAAAGACACGGTGCCGACAGCGATAGAACGCAGTGCTTCTTGGTCGAGGGAGCTTTCTGTGTTCGGACGGGCCAACGCACGAAAATTAACCTGATGCCGCTAACTTTTTCGAAGATAAACATGTTGGTGAGTTATTCTAGGTGAAGGATAGAATATCGGCACTAGGCTCAACAAGCGCAAGCAAAGTATGTGAAGGTCGCTTCCATGAAACAGAGGCATTATTGCAACACCAGTGCCACCTACAGTACGATGCAATACAGTACACTCAAATACTATGTTTTCTTGCAACTGAGATAACATCAAGCTAACCGCTCAGAGCATCCATTCCAGGTATAACAATTTTGCTTTACTGACCATCGCAGAAGTCAATTGCTGACACGCATTCAAAAGAAGAACACTCAGAAAAGACTGAAAAAGTATGCACGCAAGCGCGCGCGCACACACAGACACACACACACACACACACACACGCACACACACACACACACACACACACACACAGAAAAACACTCAGAAAAGACTGAAAAAGTATGCACGCAAGCGCGCGCACACGCAGACACACACACACACACACGCACGCACACACACACACACACACACACACGCACGCACGCACGCACGCACACGCACACACACACAGAAAAACACTCAGAAAAGACTGAAAAAGTATGCACGCAAGCGCGCGCACACGCAGACACACACACACACACACACACACACACACACACACACGCACACAAACACACACAGAAAAACACTCAGAAAAGACTGACAAAGTATGCACGCAAGCACGCCCACACACACACACACACACGCACGCACACGCACACGCGCACACACACACACGCGCACGCACGCACTCGCACGCACAGACACACGCACGCGCACGCACACGCACACGCACACGCACACACGCACGCACACACGCACTCGCACGCACACACACACACACATACACACACATACACACACACACACACACACACACACACACACACACACACACACACACGCATGCACTCGCACGCACACGCACACAAAAGTGGGCCAGGGTAGTAGCAGTACGAAGGTTAACGGAAGAGAGACTACTTCATTTCGCCTGGCAAACTGAGCAGTTGCGCAACTGTTCTTGCAGCAGTGCTGGGCGAGGTACAGTAGTGATTCCCATTTTTCACAATCCCAGTTATTAAGGATAACAGTCCCAGTGCGATATTGATCAACCTTACAGCATTCCTTTCTATTTCTCTCTCTCTTTCGGTGGCGCAGCTAGTGCTGTCTGGCTCCCGTTCCTCTTTTCATCGACAATCCCTGCTCCCCGTTTGTGTGCCATCACGATTAACTATTCATGCACAGATGCCTTGGAGAGCGTCGGCCAGCTTTCTTATTCCCTTTGCCGCGGATTCACGCACACAAGGATCTCTCCTCGCTTTTACGCGTCTTCGTCAATAATGCAAACACCGCAGACGCTAGGCACCCCCTCCCCCCCTCACTATCGTTTGTCTTCGTTAGCAGCTCGGCTGCGCTGGCAACGCGATGGATTTCGGCCACCTCAGGTCTCAAATCTTCCTGGGGTTTTTTTCACTCGGTGAAAACGGAACACAAAACGGAACTTGCGGCCACTTGCTCGAAGCTTTTGACTTTGTGAAGCTTTTGCCTTTGGGTAAACAGCTTCACGTGAGAAACAGCAAGGTAGCGTTGGATGGTATGTTGGAGACCAACAGAGAAAGAAAACAGGAGTTCAGTGTGCCTTTGATTAAGCTAAGACAATTACTATGAACAGTAATTACGAGTCCTAACTCCTGGGCACAATTTTTAGGCACCGCGTGACCTTAAAAGCTTCCCGGCACCCTTGGAAAACAACGAGACAACTTGAGTGCAAGCGAGAGAACTTCTCTAAATTTCTCCACAATGCTAAGAGACTACTATAATATGAACAGTTTGCGCGGGGCAACTATTGCGTGCTGTTCAAGGCGGCGTCTCCATGCAAGCAAGACGCGCAAGACGCGCTAGGTCACCGAGTCTCCCGCGAGGTGGACTGTACTTAGCTTCGTCGTATTTTTGGCGAATGCCCTACTGAAATTCAATAAAATTCCTTAAATATCGACGGTGTCATAGCCGCCCCTGCTCTGTTGGATGTAGGATACCGATTTTACTGAGGTTATCCTCCTGGGGTTTGGAGCGGAGAAGATGGTCCCGTCGCCATCGAGAAAACACCGGATAGGTCGTACTTATGCATCGCCCTCCTATACCTAACTTCCCCACCTTGACACCCACTTCTCCTTCCCTTCTGGCTGAGGACGAACAGTCGAGAGTGAAAGTATCCGCTAAAACCATATATGATTATGGAATGTTGAAACAAACCAAAACCTACCGATATTTAAGGATACGACCAATTTAGGGAGAATAAATGAAATAAATTAACGTCATTTAGCTTATCGATCAAAGCGCAGTACCAACAGCGGTTCACGGACGGACGTTGACATACAATGCGTCATACGGGTCCGATAGAAAACCGTACCTATTTCAAGAGCAACGCACATGTTGACCGATGGACGTACAGAATTCCCACAAACACGAACACTGTTATTGTTTAGCATTTGATGAGCAACTATGAAAACAGGCCATCTGAGGGCTGGCTCAACCCTTCATAAATGTAAACTCCGGGGAATAAGGAAAGACGAAAATAGGGAAGAAAAAATAGCGGAACAATAGAGTGTCACTTAACTCCGGCGTAGCTTGCCATACAACATAGAGCGCGCTGTATCGGCGGCGTGCGAGCGCACAGTGACATTCGAGCGTTTCCAAAACAATCTTGATTTGTACAGTCACGGCATAAAAAGCGAAACACAGTCAAGAATAAAACTCGTAAAGTAAAGTACAAGTTCACATAAATGTGCTACATGTCTGACGGTAAGCACGTTCACCATATATGATCGTCTTTCAAAGAGTCTGCAGGAAGTTCGCTATCTGGCTCAAAATTACGAAGAACGTGTGTTTGTTTGTTCGGGCACGACCGTAGACCGATGAATTTGTCCACAGATAAGGGACGCCTATCCAGGGTGTTTCTGCTACGACAGATTTTGAAGGTTAAAACGTGCGAAGAGCACAAGCACCCTAATTGTTGTGGATTCCTGAATCGGGGTGGGAAGTTGCCGAGAGCAATACGACCTGGACAGCACGGCGATCTTTTTCATGGAGCAGTGGGCAAATAGTAGCAATAAAACATGGCAGATGCCGCTGAGCTACGAAAGCTGTTCACCGCAGTTCTAACGTCGCACTCGCAGTGACGAAACGTCTGGCTTGCTCGACGTCCGTACTTTGAAGTGAGCACTATTTGTCTGCTTCCGCATTCACTAGCGAGTGTGACGCTGTCGTGCCTGAAGCTTACGCACACAGTTTGCATGAGCAGCCAGCCACGCACTGATGTGATTTAAGATCGCATTTTTGGCACGCGTTCAAGATTACCTAACTTATAGTCGCGTTCCAATTCGTGCTGGCGGCATATACATTAATAGGTCCGTTCAGCGATACCATTTAAATTCACCTACATTCTACTGGAATGCCAGCAGCTGACAGGAAGGCTGCAGGCTTCAGGGCGTGCTTTCTTTTTTTTTTTTCAGAAGTGCGTAATTTTGTGTAATCACTTTTTCACGTCAGTTTCTGCCGCTTTCTTCACGCACGTGTGTTCATTATTGCCTCGTGCTAACGCCAGCGATTTTTATAGTTTTGATTCGTGCAAGAAATGAATTTAACTACTAGCTCGGCAGACGCTGCTAGACTAGGTGTATTATACCTTTGGAGGCATCAATGGTCATTGTTTACTTAGATTTGAGGGCGTGTTAAAGACCCACAAGTGGAAAAACCTAATCTGGAATCTCCCAATACGGTGTGCCTCATAACGAAATGGGGCATTTGGCACGTAAGACCTCAGAATTAATTTTTGTTTGCTCCGTATGAACACGTTGATAAATATAACCAGTACAGCGTTAGTGTGCACTGAAGTTTGGAAACTGCTCAGCCACGTAAGCTATGTGCAATCCGTAGCGACATGAGTGGCAATGGGGGGTCGTTGGTCAGTCCTGGTTATTGGCACTTTCTTCAAAAGGTTGTAAGCAGAGTCTCCCAGCTAGAATGGGCCAAGCAGAAAAAGAAGAAAAGAAATGAGAGAACAAGAAAATGAAAAGGAAACAGGAATAATCATTTTGCGCGAACGAAACTAAGTATGCGTAGGGCATATTGTTCAAAGTTTAGAAGCCATCGGAAACTTATTATTTATATCACTAATTATGTACCTAGTTAATTTTGGCCTTTATTTCAAGGCGCCAATTAAGAAATTCTAGATAGATATAAGAAACAACTAACAGTAATGTTCTCAGCAAGATACAATTTGGTACTCATTTGTCTATAATGTATATATGCAGTAGATTCCAAAAGTTCGTCTTCGAAAGTAGGCGCGTTGCAAGTGCGTATGTTTTTCTTGTTTTTCTTGTTTTTTTTTTCTCTCTGTCTGGATACATGTCCTCATATTCCTCTAGGCTCCATCATCCCAATTGAATGCGGAATCGGGAAATCACCATACCCAAGGACGTCCAGAGAAACAGTAGTGTGATACTGCTGTGCGGGCGTCACTCAAGTAACGAGTCAGAACAATATTTGCAAAAACTGGAAACGCCCGAAAGCACAAGAAACATCCATGATGGCGTCCCCTTTCAATTTTCTACGTGAATGTTGGCGACCGAACCTATGTCGAGAACGCTAGACTGGCTGAGAACTCTAAACTCTCGACGGGACTGGAAAAATAAGGTGTCCGATTTTGGTGGCCTTCTACGAGACCGATGGCCTGCTGGCTTGCAACCTGGCACAAGAAAGGGCGCACGGGAAAGGCAAGACGCAGCAGACGCTCAATGCGAAAGCAGTGATAACCGGAAATGGGTGTTACAAAAACTCGCAGGTGAGCTTAACACCCGATAAGAATCGAGCTTCGGAAGTCAGCGGCGAAAACGGAAATCGGCTCAGCACAGCAGGGTTCTGTGCGTAGGCTACATGAAGATAGAAGCATGAGAAAGACGCAAAGGATAAAAAAATTACAAGAAAAAAAGCTGCAGAAAGCTAAGCTAGAGCAGAAACAACAAGAAAACGGACTTTCCTTCCGAGAAGCATGTCAAAGCAAGCACCCACATTCTCTGACACGTCCCCCGACTTCATTTCCTTTTCCGAGTCGCTCGGGCTATTCTGACAGGTCAGAAGCCATGGCGTCTTCCGGGAGGATAGCGCGCGGTATCTGAGCGGGAGTGAGTACGACTTAGTGTGTCGAGTCGCCGACACTTTCTTGGCACACCGTTCCCGCGATTTCCGTTTCCTTCCGAAATTGAAGTCAGAGCTGGGAGACGCTCGTCTTAGCACGTGTCAACGAGGGATGCAAGAGCAGCGACAGTTCAAGAAAAAAGAAAATCGACAATGCTTTTGTGAGATACACGAGTGAATAAAAAAGCTATAGTTCAAGAACAAGAATGAGAGTAAAGGAAACAGTAAGTAGAAGATGGCGACGACTTGTTTGAGGTTTACTTCCGGTGTCACTTCCTTGGGTACGTTTGACCGTTTTAACGTAGTGTGTTTCGACAGCTCGTTAAAAGAACGGGGAAACTGTCCTTGTAAAAAGCTGTAATTTTGGAAGGTACGAGACCTTTGCAAGTATTTGGCTCGCTTTGCTGACGACTGTCTTAGCTCATACTAAATGGCAAGACACTGATCGAAGGAAAGACGGGATGTCAAAGTTGGTTTACCGGATGTCTTGCGTATGCAAATCAATCTAATCTAAGTTATTCGGACAAATTATATTGTTTACTGTCTCGAGAAATGTGACAGGAAACAACCAAGCATGTTATTTCAGGAGACATAGTGGTTTGAAGTGTATGCCGAACACAAGCGTTTGATCGTTCGATCACGCGAAGTGTTCTTCGAGAAAGCTGGTAGCAATGCCTGAATAAAATAAAATGTAGTATTTGTGGCCGCACTTTCGCCAGTTATATCCTCGCTCTGGGTGTCCAGTCTTCAAGTTGCGAAATGCTGAAGCTGACATCCACCACCTGCTGTGGGTTTGCCCTGCATTGAAACCGACCTCGCAGCAGCGGGACTTTCGCTGCACAATCTTAGCGATTACACTGCGTGGACGCAGGGACCACATCATCGACCCCTCTTGGACTTCATTAGATCCGCAAATCTTTTTTCATTCATTTAATCACTCTTATTCGCCTCCATGCCATACCCCTGTATGCATTGATTTACCCTCGAAATATTTCATATCATGTTCGCTCAAGCTGTAGTCACTCAGCGATTCAAGCAAGAGAGCCTACAATATGACAAACTTTATTGAAAGTGGACATTTTAAACCGGCAGAGAAAAACATAAGTGAGTGACCTGTTTTTGAACTTGTTTAGTAGGCATAGTAATACTTTCGGCCCGAAAAAAAAAAAAAAGAAATCGTAGTTTCGCTCGGAAGCTGAGGCATCGCTTGCGATAGCAAATTAGTAGACAGGTATACGAAGTAAGGATAGTAGTTTTATCAGCCACATAAACTTGTAAATATTTGCTGAGTAAATTAACAACTTCGGCGTCTTGCGCGTACAGGCAATCATGGACACATCCAAGTTGAGGGCCGTGGAAGCTCGCTGTCAGAACGTTGGAGTGAAGAAGTGTGGCAGCAGCAACGAGCAAATTGATCTTCGTGCAACCTCTCGCTTCAACGCGAACTAAGCGGTGAAAATGCAGCGCACACGAAACTATCAGCACTCGCCGCACTGTCGCCATCGCAAATAGCTTTCAGTATAGGGTGCGTGCGGCCGCTGGCAGGCGCGCCATACACAGCAGCCGCCAGAGTAGAAGAGCCCGTTCCCATCCCCCCGATGGGAAGGGGCTCGATGCCTTGGGCCCGATGGAAGACGGCACGCTTCCTCACCGCTTTCCGCCCTTCAGCACGCCTTCACTCGCACAAGCTGCATAAGGCGCGCGGCGATGTTGTTATCACCCTTGCACTTTCTAGGGAACATCACGGGGACACCGATGGCGACGGAATAAATGCGTCTGGAACAGGCACGTACCCAGGATATTGTGTCGGGGGGGGGGGGGGGGGGGGGGAACACCCACATTTTAGAAAAACACCCACATAAGCGCAGCAGAGAAGTGGCTACGTCAGGCGGCTCGACTGATGACTGTAGAAGCCTCATTCAAAATACACGGAATTATTCTCACTGACGGCGCCGTTTTCTCTACTTCCTTTTTAAATAAATAGATGTTGATCAATAAATATTTTCGTAAACAATGGGTAAATTTGTTACTTTTCATTTTTCCTTCATGTTTGGCTGTTGGCTTGGCTCTCTCTCTCTCTTAGTAGATCACTTAATTTCTCAACTCCTTGCGACTCCTGTTTCCAGTTGCCAATTTTGCACGAAAAGTGCTGTACAATTAGGGAAAACCAGTCGAGGTAATGAGTGACAGTCATATGGCTTATAGGTTTAAGGGTTATTGCATGATTGGATGATGGACGCTGCCTCGCATTATTTTATTTTCCACCTTATCTAGCACATATCGCGGGTATACTGTTCCGAGGATCTGCCAGCGTCGCGGCGAGCCGACGCTCGAGGAAATAATGAAGCGAAAGGAAAAGTTAAACGCAGTTGGTGTTCTCTCCCGCCGCAACTCGTTCCACGAGCCTACAGACCAGCTGACCGCGAACCTAATCCCTTTACTGGTCCTTGGATCAATTAAAACGAAGAAGGTTGAACAACGAAGGCACAGCGATGCGCTTGGCCGTTGTATAGATGGTGACAAATGAACGCATCTCGAGTTAATCGCGCGGGCACCTAATCGATGCAAAAACTGGCCTTCACACACTAGGAGATGGCGATGACTACCGCCATCCAAAAGGAGTGAAAAAGGCAGCAAAATGTAGGCCGCCTAATAGCTGTCAAGTCTAAACTTTGATTTGGCGGACCTATAGGAAGGTGCGTGAGGAGTGGTGGCGTGGGCAGAGAGGGGGGGGGGGGGAGGGTATGGCGCTTAATTTTGTGGCGGAGAGGGGGGGGGGGCGGGCCCTCCCGGGTACGTGCTTGGTCTAGAGTGTCCAAATAAGTGCTATCGCAATAAAAAATTACATAGAAACGCAATGAAGAGATGCACATTGTTGGGGAGAAATTCCACCATCTATGTAAACAAGGCGCAAGTTAGGCCTGGGTGGTTGTTGTGACTTCGGGGTGGAGTACGAAAGACGGACTCTTTCTGCAGACGAAGAAGAAACGAAAAACTTTATACCGTATTTACAGATAGTGGACGATAGCGTATACGTGTAGCTGCAAGAGCGCATCAGACCGACTGGGCGGCTGGAAGCGACTCTCTCTCCTCACAATGGGCCGGTTGGCAGGAACAAGTTTGGCAGGTACCGACGTCACTTGCGTCAAATTCTTGATTCGTCGCGGAGATGGCTGGGTGCTTCTTGAAGTCTCCCTCGTCGAATTCTTGATTCGCTGCGGAGAAGTGGGAGCTCCCGTCGCCTCACCGACATGCGCGTGGCGCACGTAGTAACCTGTCGCCTCGATGATAGCCACGGGATGCACGTAGTATGGCAGTTCCCGTCGCCTCGATGATAGGCACGTGGTATGTCACAACAGCGGTATAACTTTGTTTCATTTGAAATGCGTGAAAATATAGTATAATTCAAAGGAAAGAATATGTGAGTAAAACAGCAGAACATATTGAACGATGCTGTACCGACCTGCGAACATACGACACCAGCATTTTCGCTTGATGGAAGCTCGTAGCACCCCGTGAATTGAATGAGCGAATAGAACCATATTGCCGAATCGCTCAAGTTATTTCAACATGATTGATTCAGTGTAGGATGAATTTATCTGTCTTTTAAAGATAACGCACGGTATCTAGACAAAGCCTTTACAAACCCAGACTCGGCTTATACACTACCAGGTTGTTAGAGTCAACTATATGATCTGAAGACAGAGCGCGTCATCCATTTCCGTTTGCTTTTTTCTGCAACACGTGCCTTTAGCAATGGATTTATAGAAGAGTGATAAACACGGGAAATAAGCGTTGCTGAACGTTACATGCATAGCTCTATTGAAAAGTACGTCATACAGGGCGACACAAGGCCCTGAACAGTTGCTATGTCGTTGCAGGTAAACAGAAAAAAGAAAACGTTCTTAAATGAGGTAATTCAGGACCTACGGTAAAAAAAATTATAAGAGAATAGCAATAGCGACAATAGCGAGCCTCCTCCGAAGCTTTCCGGGGGGAGGGGGACAGCGCCTTTTCCGCCCCGCGATGCCAAAGCCCCTGCCCTCCCCGCCCCTAACGTGTCATTACGGCATTTCTGTTACCCACATCATTTGAGGTATTGTTTGAGTTGTGTCTGCCTTTTAGCTTGAAATATTATTGTGGCTAAAAATATAGTTAATCATTGTTCGTGCGGACATGCACGGCTTTCAATTCATATTTCACGGATTTCAAGTCACTTTATTTCTGCAAATCCTGACAATAGGCAAACAAGGGCATTAGAAGCAACAGCGGCCGCTACCTCATCTGTATATTTTCGCTTCATCCATTCTTTTGACATTTTCATGTGAACAACATGCACAGTCACAATGTATTTAAATATCATAAGAAGACAACAAACACTGATACCAAGGACAACAAAGGTGAAATTACTTGTGCTTAATAAATGAAATAAAGAAACGATAAATTATTGGAAATAACAAAATCTAATACAACTAATAAAAATCAGGCCCCGCGGATAACACCCTTTCTTCTCAGTTAATGTATTTGAATAGTTACACAGGATAAAATTTGCTATATTCCTAAAAGGGAGGGAGCTAGCCAACTAACAATTATTTCTAATGGTATGGATAGCCTATGCCTAGAGAATGAATACGTTGCAGTATGTTCACTTCGCGCCAAGTTGTTTAGCGTGCTTTTGTCACCCTGAAACAAACATACAGATTATGTGACCCTTTCGGCAGTCTTTTATCAACGGCGTGTGAAATGCACGTGAATAATATGTGTATCAGTATTGCTTCTTTATCCAGTATAGGCAATGCCACCCACCTAGGAAAAAGAATCTAGAAAGACGACTAATAGATGTATATTATATATATATATATATATATATATATATATATATATATATATATATATATATATATATATATATATATATATATATATATATATACAGATTGGTCGTGTTTCTAAATTTTTCCCTAGGTGGGTGGGATTGCCTATACTATATAAAGAAATCTAGAAACACGACTAATGTGTATATATATATATATACAAGGTGATCAAAATTAAGTCTTCCAATTTTCTTAATATGAAGCACCGGGAGGAACGTGACGTTCACCTAAGTAGATAAGTTATGTGGCCACGGGGACACAAACTGGGATGATAATTATCGCTGTCTGCCGGCTGCATCACTAAAGTTTACCAACGAACTTTTTAGTAACTGCAGTAAGCGGGTATCTTTGTATTGAAAAGTTAGACGCAGTCGCGATTCTGCACAGCTCCACTTGGCAGAATTCTTCTAGCATGCCTGTGTTACGAAATATCAAGCTCCCTATCTTTATTATATCTATTTATATATATATATATATATATATATATATATATATATACGACGTAGACACTCCTCCTGCCGTGTCCATATAATTGATATCACCAGAAAACACTGAAAGCCATGAATTTTGATAGAGTGGCAACTGGGCATGTTGATGGTTGATGCCTATAGATAAAACACCCAGTAGATAGGACGGAGCGAAAAAGACGGACACAGCGCTTGCCGAAAGCAAAATTGTTGAAAATCAGCACTGTGTGCGTCTACACCTGTCCGTCTTGTCTTCCTCGCGCTGTACCGATTCTCATAGGAGTTTAGAATGGATTAAGGTAAAATTTAACTGTAACAAATTATAGACTTCTTGCATACTCGCCTCTATTCTGATTTTTCTTTTTCTGCGGAAGGGCACACGGAGAAGTGGCTTAAGAAACTAAATATGTTGGGCTGTGTAGGCACACATTTCTGTCCTCTAGATTTGGGAAGCAATTTAATGCCCAAGACGGACTGCACGACCTTAACATAGACAAATGAAAAGGATATATGCATTCCAATTTCTGCCCTGTCAAGAATGAGAACGCATTGTATGCGCAAATATTCTGATTGACAGAGAAAAAAACAGGCTAGCATGCAGACAGGGCAAATGTATAAGGCTCGAAAGTCACCCTACAGGAAAACCTGGAAAATTAAAGGGCAGAGTTGACATTTCATATGTTAAAGAAAGGTCCTGTGTGCTCAAGTTCCGAAAGGAGCATTGTAAACAAAGCTAATTCTTCAGAGAAGAAAATTGAAGGAGGTGAAAAAGCAGACCGTGTTGTACCATTTCAAAGACGTGGTATTATATTTCAAAATTCTAAACGGTTATCATTTCTAACGTCCAAATTACATTTCTCTATCCCACGCTCTTCTATGCGAATTTAGTTTTGCTTTTAAATATGACAAACATATTTGAGACCGCCTGCTTCTTGGCCAATCTCTCGTAGTGAGTGTGAACTACTATTTGGAGACAAGACAAGACGTGTCACCGCAACGACAGGGCCGAAAGATTGTGGAGAGATGAGTTGTAATCAGGGAGTAGTAGTGGCGATAAACGAATGGCCAGGAAGAGCGAAAAGTGACATCTTTCGCTGACGCCGTCCTAAGACGAATTGAGTTTGCTTACCAGCTGAATGAACAACCGAGTGGACAGCGATGATAAGTGCGGCATGAACAGTCGTGCAGACGACCTTATTCTCGAACGCAATACTTGAGCCAGAGTTACTCAAACATGCATGCATTCTTTTTCTGCGAAGCTGCCTTTTTAATGTCTCGTTTCATTTTCCTGTGGGCGTGGCAGTGCGGGCGAGCGTTCCGCTGTCCGTATTTCGTTTGCTTCAGAAAAGACATGCCAAACGCACGTTTCTGCGAAATGGGAGGTGGTGGTGGTGGGGGGGGGGGGGGGGGGGGGGCATTACGAAGCTGGCGTCTGTCCCAATTTTGTCCCTCCCAAAAGGGCGTGTCTTTCGGCATTTCCCTTGCAGCGATGGCTCGCCTGTCGCTGACCTGTACACCGAAAGACAAATCGCCCGTTATAAGGACAGCGAATCCAGGGTCATTAGAAAATCAATTTTACATTCTGTCAGTGCAGCCTCCTCACTTTTGCGTCATTGGTTGAGGACGAGCTGCATTCACAATCTTACGCACTCCCTCAAAGTATTTGAACAGCTCTGCGGGCGTCGCACATAGTTGCAGGGTACAATGCAGATCGTGAACAGGCTATTGTCGTCTATCTCACTGTTGTGGTTTAAGCGTGCAGCAAGCACCGCCCTCTATGGTTGGGTTTGGTAGATAAGGACGGAAAACATTCAATCAAAACCAGCTTCGTTACTCGCCACCTTTCACTGCAT
The DNA here is from genome assembly GCF_023375885.2 of Dermacentor andersoni. Lineage (NCBI taxonomy): Eukaryota > Metazoa > Arthropoda > Arachnida > Ixodida > Ixodidae > Dermacentor > Dermacentor andersoni. The sequence goes on along the minus strand of NC_092816.1, from coordinate 25,284,280 downwards.
TGAAGATTTATTTATTTATTTATGTATGTATGTATGTATGTATGTATGTATGTATGTATGTATGTATGTATGTATGTATGTATGTATGTATGTATGTATGTATGTATGTATGTATGTATGTATGTATGTATGTATGTATGTATTTATGTATGTATGTATGTATGTATGTATGTATGTATGTATGTATGTATGTATGTATGTATGTATGTATGTATGTATGTATGTATGTATGTATGTATTGATTGATTTATTATTTAGTTTGTTATTCAGTTACTTATCTACTTAGTTATTTAGTTATTTATTTTGTTAGTTAGTTAGTTATTTAGTTATACACTTATTTATTTAGTTAATTAGTTAGTTAGTTATCGCCGCTCATTTTGCTATGCGGCATCAAAGTTGGGGCGAAAAAATGCCTCGGCGTTGCAGTTGAGATCGTCCCGAACTGTTACAGGCACTTTTTTAGGAATCAACTGGTCATGCAATTCGCGGCGCATTTTAAGGCTGCTTATCATGAAAGTAGTGTCAGTTATTGGATCTCTGCTACGTAGAGCAGAGTTCATTACTCAATGGCTTCGATTTGATAATTTTAGCAAGGAACGTAAAGTTCGTATCTAAAAAAGGTAATTTCGCATAATTTAGTTAACTACCGAAAATTTTGTTAAAAGTTATCTTACTGCTAATGACCAACTGGCCACGTAGCCTAGCAGCGAAAACAGCAGGGGCTAAATGCGACAGTTTGCTCAGGAAAAGAAGTGTTCCGGTCAAGAAGGAACACCTGGTATAAACTCCAGTGTTAGGTGCAAACTGACTGTATTTGATAACAAGCCTGATTGTGTTACTACCCCACCTCACAACTTTGTATTGTATACTGGTGGAGCTTGTTGCCGATAAAACTCGAAACGCCACTACTCGAGCGATTAGTACAACCTTTCTCTCTTCCATCAGCATAAAGAGAAATATTCCCGTTTCTACAGACTCGGTATTTTAGCAAACTTTCATACTGTTTCTCCCTATTAAGACATAAGGCCAAATTCTCAACAAAATTAATTGTTCGCTTTTAAGCTCTCTCGCATAAGTAGGCCAACAAGAGACCGGATGAAGAAGCGAAACAAAGGAAAAGCAAAAAAAAATGTTAAGATAGGAAATCACAATGTAAGCAAACAAAAAGTAGATATCTGATAGACAGTAAAACACGAAACTCGAGATAGCAGTCACCGCAAGGACAGGGCTGTGATTAGCCGCAGAAGTGGGCCGCGGGAGGTCATAAAGTGCGCAAGGCTCATAAAAGAGGAGGAAAAAGTGAGTGAAAGAGGAAGAAGCCGGAAGAGAAGCGATGCATATAATGGTGATAGATGGACGGAAGTCCCCTACCGAAGAAACAACTCTGGCCATCGAGGCCTTTCCAGGTGATAAAAGAGGCTATACGGGAGGCGGTGAGGCACGGTATGGGGAAGCAGCTCGTGGACTCGATTCCTGGATGAAAACAAAAGATAAGCGTTGTCAGTGAAAAACAGGATGGATGTGAAAAGATCACCAAGGCGACAACTTCGTACAGAGCAGCAGAACGGCGCAGCCACTGTGGCACGGCGCCGGGTAATTAAGGTGAAAGTGACAATAAATAATATAATGCAGACACTATAGTCATAGCAAGCCTATTTTTATTGTCCGAGATTTTCTTTCTGCGTTTTTTTATCAATATTATTGTAATCAGTGCTGGCTGTCGTCATACGTAGTTGCGCCGCGTGATATTATCGGCTACATGGTTGACATACAGCGCAGTCCCGGGTTAAAAAGAAGAAGAAACATCGGAGCAAATGTTCGTCATTCTCACGACACTACGCAGATTTGGTTGCCGGCGGAAGTGACGTCGGATTGCTGCTGTTTCGTGACGAGGGCACAGAGTGCGCCTGTCACAATTCATCAGCAAAAAGGATCATTTTGGCTGAAAAGGGGCGCTCTGTTAGAGTGTATAGGTTCACGCTAACAGTGGACCGTGTCCAACAGCGTGGCCGATGTTGGCGACGGTCCACCGTAACCTAGGCAACCTAGGCCACTGCACGCTGGCGTGTCGACGGACGCTCGTCCCACCGGCGCGTCCACCGGTTTTCCCAGCAGCGCCGGGAGCTTTGGACAGGCGAACCATCGGACGTTGGCAGCACTCACGCGGTTTCGAATTTGCCATTTCCTCCTTCGAGAGCGAGTCGCATGTACGTTCGACTTGCGCACTTAATTGTCTCCTACCCCCGAGTTCGTGGAATTCAGGATCTGCCCGACTCTGCTTCGGAGCATGGAAGCGACAAGTCGAAAATACCATAAGTGAATTGGCGTCGTTCAAATGTTGAAACATGTCGTCGTGGTGTAGTAATACTTGCGAAATCGTAATGCAGTTTCATTTCAAACTAGCTTATGTGTCCTCTCGCGCGCTTTTTTTCCGCACAGAGATATTGCACGTCGGCTTACCTTCATGATATTCTTGGCATGGCGGCCTCTACATGCCTCCCTGCTATACTGCAATGCTATCACATTAACACCGTTGCTAGAACGACAAGCATCAAAGCTTCCCGTGACACCTTCTCGGCACTGGGAACATTTAAGAAAAACGCTAACGCATGTGAATATTATATTTTAAAAACTTCATTGGGAAAAGCTGCGAATGTTGTGATGTTTTTCTGTTCATTCCTTAAAAATAAAAAAAAAATTTCTTGTCCTTTCAATAGAAAAATGCGATGTTTGAAGAGTTGATGATGGTATATTTTGAAACTGTAGCGCAGAATGAGGTTCGAAATTTTTCACTTAGAAGTTGAAGGGCACTTTTACGTTCTATAACCTAAGCCCTAATGCGGCCTAACTACATTGTGCTTACAACACTAAACGAGATAGGCGTCACGCAGGAAACGCCTCTGTTGCGTTCCCGCTCGGAGGCATCAGGGCACTCGGGGACTCCTTTGTTTAAAAATTGCCGACGCCTCTGGGCCTCCATCACGGTCCTTGTCTACGAAACAACTGATTCAACAAGCATTACGCTTGCATGCAATTAGCGCGCCCGGGCAAACAGGTTATGGCTCACACTACCCCTTCGTTTTCTCGGGACTCTATTGTTCGCGAATGGCGACAAGGCATTCAGAACAGGCGGCTCTTCAAAGCTTTAAAAAATGGTGGAGAAAACTCGTTGATCGATGGTATGCCGGTGCTGCCTTCATTCTGATGTCTTTGTTCCTTCATATACGGAGCTGCTCCGCCTTTTAGAGCCTCTCGAAAACCCTGTATACCCTACTCTCAGTGCCGGCTAGCAAAGTAGACGTGCACCCCTGCCCCCTCCATCTTGCCTTTCACTTCTTCTATCCCTCTTGATTTTTCCTCTCATAAAACATTTTTCTCTTTGACTTCGGCCATTGCTCGCTCGAAAACCATTGTTATGAGTTAAAGCAATAATGTCTTGGTTCTTTGAAGTTAAGCCAAACAAAAACACTAAATGCAATAGTCTTTAGAAACGAATTTTTATGCATTTCACAGAAAAAGCGTTGATTACTTCTGCAGTTATGAAAGTCCACATTTCCCTTGTCTGTTATTTTTTTCTTTCAGAGCAGCGCCTGGCCATGACTGTAACCACGCGAAATAGGATTTTCTAACATTTGGGCAGCTCTCGATGCAGGAAGAAATTTCCAAAACTTACAATGCTGAGTGTATGATGTTTAGAAGGGAATGTATAGACCTCTTTTACTTACAGAATAGTAATGGTAGTGTTAATGAGACTTAGGAAATTGAACAGGTAGGAACGACTACTAGTGGGTTCAGTTACCAACCCCGAAACATAGTGACTTTTTCAAACGAAGCAGCGTTATGAGTATTATAGCGGGACCAACTTGGTTTATTTATAACTGCTTATGACGGGTATCACAAGAGTGCGACTTTTAAGCAGCGTCTCTGAAACGGAAAAAATAAGAGAGCGGGGATAGCCAGCAGCCTTCATTCGAGCAACCTGCGAGCTGAAATTCTCTCATATTGAGTGGGGACAGGATTTTAGCAAAGCGTTTTTCAAGCAAGCCTGAACGTTTTTCCGCCCAGAGCAAATTGGTAAAGCGCGGTATTGTTAACCATACTTTTGGGAAAACATGTTGTACCAGTCATAACCTCTGTATTTGAGAGAGAGAGAGAGAGAGATATGCAAATGAGAAAGGCAGGGAGGTTAACCAGAGTGAAAGCGTCCGGTTTGCTACCCTGCACTAGGGGAAGGGAAAGGGGAAGTAAAGACGGATAGGAGAGCGGTGACAAAAATAAAAGCGTGAAAAAGAAAAGAAGGAAAGGGGACGGGATGACATCATCATACTCTTTCTAATAAGCCACTGCCACGTAAAAAGGTCAACAAAGCCTTGACCGACCTTCGGTGCGACGACAGTTCATGTCGGCATTCCAAGACTGACTGTTCTGAAAGTGGCCTGTCGTTTGGATAAATAAACAGTTAGGCGCCTAAACAAACATACTACTGGCACATATATACACCAAACAGGTAGCACGTAAATATTTATAGAACTTAATTTATGATCCTTCGTACAGTTTATCTAAATGTTGGAGAAAGACCACCTTCACAAACAATAATAAAGCGCGAGGGAGACGAGCTAGTAATCTCTCCTAACTCAATCACCATGCGGGTATAGATTTCTTGTGTATGCTGTAGCAGTTACTATTTTTTACTGGCTGTTCTTTTTTCTAAAGAGTGTCATTCTTGAAACCACGACACTTCCTAAATCATACAGCTTTTTGGCAAACATTGCAAATGTCATGAAAAATACTGGAAGTAACTATAGTAAATGGGGACGTTACGCATTTCTCTTACCCACTCTTCTGCGGTCTGTAATTCAATATAATCAAAAACCGAAAACACGCTCATCGCTCTAGTTCTTCACCGTTGACAGAAAGACGGTCGCTTTGGCAGCCATAGAGGCAGGGCGATTGCGTTATGGATACGCAGGTGGAATATCGTTAGATATTTCGACACAAATAATTTCTCGGCGATACTCCAAGACCCGGTTCGTTTGAAATAAATTAATGTAGTCGAGCTTATACATAGGTACGAGTCCGACTTGGTGGTGCGGAAACGACGTTAGCGCAATCGTCGGTCAGATAGGTGACCTAAATCCGCACATAAAATTCAGTACGAGCAGACAGCGTCATGCGCAATCAGCAGGGAGGGACACTGCACAGACGTGGCAGGAAACGAGAGAGGTATGGATTGTGTGGATGCGACGTAATTGATAGTCGAAGCCGGATGATGATTAACCTGGAAAGAGGGAGATTTGGCCGTGAAACAGTGACGAGTGCGCTTTAAACCGGCGCTGTTCTGACTGGGGGCAACACTGCGGATTGCACCATTGTACGGATTGGTCATGATAAATAGCCTAAGCGACTATATTACCCCGCCACTGTACCCAGGGACACTAAGGGCATTCAGAGCGAAATGATTACCTGCGCTGGCCAGGGAGGGTCGACTTGTTTAGCAATAGCCAATATATGCATGTCAGTGATAACAATTATGAAAGAGATAGTAAAGACATGGGAAAGGCGACGATGCAATGTCAGACTGGATATTGCAAATTTTGACAGTGATTCTTTTAAAAAAAGATCATGGTAGTTACTAACTATAGGTTGCTAACTGCTTGTCATCTATGATAATAATGTTTTAGTAACTTCAGCATGGTAACCGAAGCAGTAGTAACAGTTAGTAACTCGAAAAGGTAGTAAATTTGTTGATGTGGCTCAGGCAAAGACTCCAAAGAATAGTAATATTTAATAGCACAGCTGAATAATTAATAAAGTGCACTGGAGCCTATATCTTGCGCATAAACTGAGCTTCCAGGCTCCACCTACACTAGTAGACAGGAAAGTGAAAGCAGTCCTAAGCGAAAAGCAGGGAGGTTAACCAGGCTGAGCGCGGATGGCTACCCTGTACTGGCGAAGAGGGAAAGGTGACTCAAAAACGATGAGGAGGACAGTAGACAAAATTAGGAATTGCCCTTGACACACGCGGTTCACGCAAGCTTTCTTTCTTTCTGTTATTTTCTTTTTTTAGGAATGTATTCCTGTTTTGTGGGGTAGATACATTAGATCATAGACAGCATGTCCAACCAAAATTTATTTATTTATTTATTGTAATCAATGTTTCGGAGGCAGCTCTGATCCTTATTCAGAGCAGACGATGGACAGGAGCTCTAGCATCGTTTTAAATAGCTAAAAAAAGGTATCAGTAAATGCACTGGCCACCCTCAATGCCAGCCCTCGATGCTGGTTTATCAACCCTATCCCTTTCTCTTCCATATCCTCTCGATTTCTTCGATACATGTGACACTTTTTTCTGCCTCCTATACACTCATGAGTGCGGTTTTAGTGCATTTGTCTTCCTGTTATTATAGACTGTCACTACCAGGGCACGCTTAAAAAAAAACGGACTGAGGAATCTTCGTATTAACAGTCAAACTTGGCTACGGACAACGCAGTTCCTTAAAATCTTCGTAGTATAAAGTTATATATTCGTTTCTGTGAAAGGCTTGCTACGGCACTACCAGCTAATTTCTTAACTTACACTTTTATCTTAACCCAAAGCCTTCGAGTGATATGCCGCTTACTCTAGCTTTACCAGACGTCCTATTACTTCTCGAATGAGCGAGTGAGGAAATGGCCATCATTTGAGTGCACGGGCTATGGCACCACGGAAGATTTTCCCGAACATTGTCTCATTGACTGCCCACATGATTACCAGCCGCAAGAGATCCTTCGGTTTACTCTCAGAGTCATATTTATGTGCAGAAAGAACCTGGACTCCGGTCATGCCTCAGCAAACAGAAATATTTGGAGGACGCTTAAGCTTCGCCACTAAGAGTGGAACGCGATAGGGTTAAGACCCTTACATGCTTTTCGTGCTTCCCGGTAACTGCAGCTTATGTAACCGAATCGTTTACCGGGAAACGCTGGTTGCGAACGCTATGCACGAAGGCGAGCTTTCTAGTAGAAACGCGGCCTCTTGCGTGGGTCGATCTCCTGTTATTGTTTCGCACTTTAAATATTTCGGTCTGAGAAGAGCTGACATAAAGGACATGCACAGTCCATGTTTTTTTATTTTTTCATTACATTTGTTAAGGGCCGCTGTTCTCAAAATTCTGAGGAATAACATTGTAAAGAATGAAAGACAAGGTATGAGCAGGTTTGGTGGTAGAGAAGAGATTGGGTATGCGTGGTTCGGAATTTGATGAGAAATTCTTTTTGTCGAGGCGACGTCCCACGCTGGACGCCGGGCGCGGGACGCCGATGCCGGATTTTCTGCGGCACGGGCTTCTTAACGCTCTAGGTGACTTTCTTGTTTACAGTGCTTGCTTTGTGAGCGCCAATTTATGTTCGTCTTTAATTTTTCTGCGGGCTCCTAAAATTCATTACTGCTGGTGGTGTTGTTTTTCTTGTGTTATTCTAACATGTTTCTTTTTCCTGTTTCGGTCTATTTCCTTGTTTTTTCTGATTTCCTTCCTCATAGTGTTTTGCTCTTTTCCTACTTAATTTTATATGCCTTGTGCCAATAAAATGTAGTAATCAATCAATCAGCCTAATTTTTATTGTTGTTTCTTGTTGCAAATCTTTTGGAACAGTCGGCACTTCCAGGGGTGAGCTCTCCCATCTCGCTCAACAAGTATAGTGGAAAAAAAATTGTTTTACTTGACGAGCAGCACCAATGTTTGAGATGGATCTTTCTCATAGCTGCTTTCCCAAGAGCGTACGAGGTGACTCAGTTGTGTAAAAGGCAACGAGCTGCATTCTGTAACCTTTAACGACTTACATTTCGTTCTTTGTTGCCGGCCTCAGCGAATGACAGAGCGAAGCTAACTATTGTACGCGTTAAATTGCTGGGCATTCACAAAGGACTCTACAAAAATTGTGTTGCCCTAGTGTTTAGAAATTTTATTAGCATTTATAAGGCGGGAACTGTCCGCTCGACGCTGCATAATACAGGTATTTCTGTCGCCTGACGCCAGCGGAGTTACCTGAGCTCGTGGTAAAACATGCGGATGCTCAGGGTCCGTTTTATCTTCGATATTTTTTTCTCAAGAGGTGCATACAGATCATCTTTAACGCTCTTACATAAGCTCTTACTCGCGAAATTAGAAGTGTGGGTGACGCTTGTTATTCAACAAGATAAAAGAGGCAAGCACCGGAGCGGTTGAGGACGCCACGAGTAGGCCCGCCCACCCACCTACCTACACAGCGAAGTAAGTCGATGCTCTCAACGCTGACAAAAACACCTCGAGAAGTCAGAGTAATGCGGTAAAGGTAATTATGGAAACTCTCCTCCCCGCAGTTTTCAGTAGTCAGCAGAAATTGCGGGAAGACGAAAATGGCTCGTTACATCTCGGACTAGCCGTGCCGACCACGTAAAAAAATTTGGACAACGCCGAGAACCACTCTTCGCGTGGGTGCGTCCCACAACAGTGCACCTCATAATGCGGTTCATAAAAAAAGTCTTGTTCAAAGCATGTGCTAGCGGGAGCATCCTGCGCATTGCTGTACAAGCTAGTGTTCAGTACGACTCCACTGTGCGACAGATTATGCATTACATAGACGCCGTCGTTCACTTTGCGCTGCCGCCCTTAACAAAGCAGTCACACTCAGAAGACTAACAAGTAGTAAAACAATGAACGGGGCTAGTTGGTGGACGTTCGTGATTATATTGCGCTTAGTGTTACACTGACGAACGTGAGGGACAAGACGTGGACGTGCCGTAGCGAAAGTACGTCCGGGTCTTGTCCCTTATGTTCGTCAGTGTTACACTAAGCGCAATATAATCATGCACTATGACATTACGTGGCATGCCAGGTATAATATAAATCTACTTTTTAACTATGTTAAATGGTTGATTCGCCAACAACCATTAGTTGCATATGCTTAGGTAAGGACAGACTAAGGGGGTCCCGAAAATCTTTAGTTTTCAGCGAAATTTTTACGAGGTAGGAAGACGCCTGTCTTCAATTTTTATTAATCTTCAATTTGCGAAGCTTGGCACGGACTGCCTGAGAAAAAAAAAACATTTCACTAAATATGGAAAGAAGCGTTTCAAAGACTTGCAGATTTTACAAATTCGAAAGCCCGTGACTCTATAGCTAACGCGTTGTGCCAAGTCAAGTCGTTGTGCCAAGTACCATTGACCCAGGGGATATTACATTTATATCTTTCGGAAGGTATCTTTGAAAAATTGCAAGACTGGTTTTTGAGCAACTTCTTCATAATGACCCCGAAATCTGGGTGCTTTGTGGGCCATTTTAGCTAAGGCGATGAAGCTCAAAATATTTCTTACAAATCTTCATAAGGTAAGTCGCAAAAAAAAAAGAATTATGAAACTACACTATTTATTCATTTCATTACAAAATGCAAAAAATGCAAGAATTGCAAAAATAGTGATAATTGGAACATTTGCGATTTGCTTTTAAAAGCTAATGATCGCTGATTTTTATGAAAATTTTATAGAATACCCACCTAGAACTGGTAAATTTACTATTTTAAGAACATCACTCATTATGTTATTTTAAGTAAGAAAATTTAGGCTATATTTAAGACCTATGCATGGCCATTCCAACGATATGTCTCGTTCTAATAATAAAGTAAAAATCACACTCGTACTGAATTCTGAACTCAGTCATTTAGTTGTAGTAAAGAAGAATGATTCAGATTGTATTTTTTTTGCCTCTTTATAGCCATGAAATGAGGTTAGCTTGAGCATTCAGGTCTACTGCATCCGCATCCAATTCCGGCACGTTGAGGTAGCGAGCACGTGGAAGCGCGTGCAACAAGTTTTTCAAGCGAAGCTTGTATCTCCTCACTCGTGTCAGCGTTGGCGTACAAAAAAACTCAAGCCGCGCGAAAATTAAAATTGCTTATCGGGCTGTGGATTCGAACCACCGACCTCCGCGGAAGTGGCGAGACCACTACGCTAACAGATCGAGTCAGCCACTGTCGGTTTATCATGCATGTTTTATCATGCGTGGTTCATCAAATTGGGGTTTTATATGCATGAAGAAGTCGACGCAGGGCAAGGCGCAAGCCATTCACAGGCGTCCCTTCTCTCCGGTGGAGGGAAAGGGCGTGATCACGTGTTTGCTAGCCTTGCGCCCGCCGCTTCCCGCCAGTTCAGGCCGGGCAGTCAGAGGGGGAGGCATTGTTGGGTTCGTTCTGTCGAAGAGCAGGCTGCGTTGAAGAAACGGCAGCGGGAGCGGGCCGCGCGTCGTGCTTTGGGCCGAAGAATAGGCGAAGATTGATGAACACCGCCAGGAACTTGCTCGAGAAAAGGCTCGTCGTCGACGTGGCGACCTCACCGTGAGGAGAGAGCGAAGCTAGCCGAGGCGTTACGACAACGAAGAGCCTCGTACCCCGAGCTTCTGCACCCCTTTTCACAGTAGTGGAAGGGCGGTCAATTTTTTCAAGACAAGTCGGGGGAGCTTATTTCTTGCATTGATCTCTAATTACATCTGCCTTCTGAAATGCTGCCCGTGTACATTAACGATATGCCAGCCTAGTGAAAAAGCGCGATGACGCCAATTCAGCGGATGAACCGGCTGGGCATGTTCAGATAAGTACAGTCGCAAAACGGGTCCGGAACATTTTTCATTTTTACTTAAATTTCATATTAGGCTTAAAAATCCTTTCACGCTACGGAAATGCTACTGCTTTTCCACACATTCTTTTTCTAACACAAGAAATCTGAACTCACACACACACACACACACACATATATATATATATATATTGTATGTGCATTCTTGGTTAATTGTCAGAGACACTGACAATAACAGTCAGGAACAGTTACCTGTCTTCTAGTTTGTGGAGTCAGCGTCAAGAAGGTGCGCACAGTCACGGACGCAGTGATAAAGTACGCGTGCGGAGTAAGTGCATGACGCATGAGCTCCTGTCAAGTACCTTTCAAATAATATTCCATCAAATGTACAAGTATTATTTCGCCATAACACAAGATCAAAGTGAATCAAATTGATTAAAGCGGTGTACTGGTCATCTCAAGCTTCAAGTGGCGGCTCAAGCCACCTCTAGAGGCAGACTGCATAATAGTAAGACTGAACTATTGGGCGCTATTGCACTGGCAGTGGGGAGCCTTAGTATGCACGCCTGCACCCCACCGGAGCTAGCGCGCGTGTTTAAGAAGGACTCTCTGCCTTGCAGCTTGACGCAACACCAAATGGTGCAGCGGCGCTACCCGGTGTCTCTGCTCTCTGTGCTCGCAAAAACGACAAGCGCGAAACAAGGGTCGATATCCCATTACGACGAATCGTTTAGCCCTGAGCTTGCATCAACGCTTTGTTCGGAATTCACATGCTATAATGTGCATTTCATGTCACCGTAGCGTCCTTTCCTGCGGCTTAATTCGTTGCGTGCACGAAGTTCTAGCTGCAGGGTTCGAGAAATTTCCAGGCATCGCATAATTACGATATTGTTCGATCGATCTGCCAGCTCGCTTTTATTTTTTTTTCCTGTTTTACTGTTGGGTTTCATTTTCTGGGAGTTCGTTGTTACTCACATCGAAGAAACTAAACAGGAGGTCATGACAGCTCTACTACCGAATCTTTATGCGTTAATATAACAAAGCGAGGACAGCTAACGTTATCGCGTTCTTTGTAGGTGGGCTTTACAGAGTGGGTGCTATTTGACCGCAAAAAGGAGGAACAGAGAGGTGCGTAACACAGAAAGGAGTGTCGTTGTCAAACTGCGTCTTTAGTTTTTGTATGAGCGCAACATTCGAAAAGATTCTGGGGCCGAATAATGCTAACTATGCACTCTTTTTTTGTATGCAGACTTGAATTTGATATGACCTGCGGCATATTTTTCAGTGCCGAGAATGCGTAAGGAAGATTTAATGGGGCAGTGCGCAAGATATTCTTCAAGATCTTTTTTAAATCATTCAGCTTCACTTTCCAGGATTTGTCGGTACTTAAACCATCATAAAAATAATTAAGAACCGACGTGAAAAATGCGCTGAAGTTGGAAAACTAACCATTTACTTACTCTGGTTTTGTAGGCTAGCCTGTTTGTATGATGACTGAAAAAAGAAAATGTTGCGTTAGACGTTGAAGGCTGCTTAAACTAGTATCCCAGTTGACCGCTGTCAGCCAAATAGGTAACAAAGCCTACGTGTTTTGTGCAAGCTTAAGCTTACGATATTGGACACCGCGCAGTGACATCAGCATCTTACACGCACACACGCAAGCGCGGAAGCAGGTTAGGAGTAAAAATAGAAGCAACAAAGAATTAGTACACAAGAAGCTTACACCGGGCCAGGGAAGCACCTGCATACTTTAAAGCCGCATCGACACACATCAGCGGAGTGCACCGATGTTCCTGACTTTATTTCCACCGGCAATATTATGTTTTTGTTTTTTGGCAGCGTTACCATATTTACTTCGCTCCATTTTTGCCCTGAGCAGGAAGGACTCGATTTATCCGAACTGCCAGACAACGTCTCTTTCATCTTCATATTGAGAAGATGCGCTTATCTCTCTAGAAAGAGACAACAGTTTTGGGACTTTAAGCGACAAGGAAAGAAAGGTTTAAACAGTCCGAGGCTTTAGAAATGAGGAGAACGCTAGAACATCAGCAGCTGCGTCACCCGATTGGAAACGACTGAGAATGACAGGTCAGGATGCAGACTTCGTCGGACTTGAAAGCGCGTTGCGTAAACAGCGGCACTGCCGGGAAAGAAGCGCGTTGTTGTTTTCTGACTTCAGTGCGGGTGTATAGAGAACAGCGTGATTTTCTCTTTGATAAATGGGGTGCGCCTCCAAATATGTTTCATATTTTTTGGAAAGGTCTACCTCCTCCCGTAGTTCAGAAAGCAGGTATTCTCTCCTCAGTCTTCATTTATCCGCCTGAACAAGATATAAGGAGTGACAGCCTGCGCTCGAAGCACGAAGGGAAAAAAAGGGGAAAAAAAACGTGCCCGCGCCTTTTCTTTTTCACGTTAGATACGGCCCAACAGTCATGAAGCTTCCTTCTTGAAAGGATGATCCCAACATTCGTGGTCAAAGTTGTCATAAAAGAAAGCGGCATAGCCTCAATATGTTAGCCTCTTATCGGCAGCTGTATATTAGATCGTAAAAAAAAAAGAAAGAAGAAGGAGAGGAAAGCAACAAGACTTTTCTTTGAAGTATAGACGCAAAGCATAGATAATATCAACGTACTGGTTACGACAGGCGCAATATGGGAAAAGAAGAACAGCAAGGTTTCCATTTTTTTCTGGAAATTACGTTTTCAACTGCGAGATATCAATGATAATGTTTTTATTCTCTTTGCACCCCGTTCCTGGCGCTCCTGCATTTCTTTCCTTTGTATTCATTGTTGCACTCTATGGTGCCATAATCTTCAGTGCTCTTGAACAATTAGTTAAAGGCATACTTCTACAGCACCACACAAAAACCAGAAAGAACTACAAGGACAGCGCTCTGTCCTAATGGTTCTTTCTGTATCCTATATTGCATTGTTAAAATCTGCTTTTTACCGAAGCTTATAAACCAGCTAAATTTAGCAAGCTCTTAACCAATAACAGGGCCGTTTAGAGTGGGCTAACATTTGACTGAGCTTCCGTGCCCTATAAATGAGGAGACTTAATTACAGCTTTATAAACGAAGAGGCGCCATGACCTCAATATGGCTTTAGCGTGAGCGTCGTTTAACACTATACGGGTTTCCAGTAATTTGCTTTTCAGACGATTACCATTAACGATCTGTGGCTCAAGGGCCATAAGAACTATGCAGTCAACGCTCTCCCATGTTTCGCCAACGACCCGTTATAAGGTTGTCTTTCAGAAAGAGAGAAAGAAATAAAACGAAGCTCCAGAAGCGCATCAAGCACCAACTTGGACTTAGCGTGATATCATTCACGACAGAGCAGCGGCGTGCTCAAGATAGAAGCGTTGCTTCCTTCGCCAGCAAATCTCGCGGTGCTCTTTCAGGAGAAAACTGGGCTCGAGTGACTTCCCTCTCGAAAGGGCGGTTTGGTATCCTGGGAGCCACCGTTCAGGAACTGCCAGCAGGGTCTCGCTTGTAAACGCCCGCGAAGCGCTGTGCATTCCGCTGTCTGCTATGAAAACGCTGCTCCTTGAGCCCAATCCATAGTTGATCCCTCATTGTTCGTTCGTTCTTTCTTTCTTTCTTTCTTTCTTTCTTACCGGACGTACAGTCTGTATGACGTCCTTGCGCTACCATTGCACTTTCTCTCGATATCTCCCTGCCCGTCGCGCAATCATGCAGCTTCTTTAACTAACAGCCCTCATATTTAAACCTTAACTACAGCAATGACGGTATAAACAGAAACAGTAGCGAGAAAAACAACGTATGGACCAGCCTGGCTACTCAATAACGTTCAGGATGCGACAGCACTGACAAAGACTGGGCAATGAGATCGCTTTTGGGGAAGACCCTCTGGACAATAGACTGAAGCTTCAGAAAGACGTAGAAAGCTTGGAAGACCTTCCGTAACATCATATCGATGAACACACTTAGAAAATTTATTGAATGTGTTTGCACAACATTTTTGTTACGATACCAGCAACGGGCGCTCTCGGCGTGTCATGACGTCATTCACGCTCTGCGCTTTACAGCCTGCACGTACGTTCTCCGGCCACGGCAACCTTCATCGTCTGCTGCTTATCGATGTGAAAACGATGTGTCTGTGTTATCGTCAAGACTCACGCCCAATATCATATCAAGAAAGTGACGATATGCCCGACAGGGCAGCCAATGAAGAGAATATTGTAAGTGCGCTGGCGCACTTGCATGCAGTGAAATTTGTTTTAGACTCTAAATGCCGGCAGCCAGCTCCGCAAGGCTCTACACCTGAACACATTAGAATCACCACTGTAGTAAATAATGAAAAACGTTTTACCCACCGCGAAAAGGGCCCTAGACGGGGACAAGAAAGAGTAGTTATAAAAACGACAAGGCAATATGTGCCAGCAACACAAACTGCTTGTTCGCGGTTCTGCGCCTCGCCTCATCTCATCCTAGGAGACCTCTTGCGTTCGCTTGCAGCATAATTAATGCACCGGGGCCGAGATGCAGTAACCTCGCCAAGAAATGAGATACTCGTTCTCATACATCTCCTTTTAAGCACAGTTTTCTACACGTAACATGAACCATCGCTGAACAGCCAAGCAAAGCATTGGTTCAAGTCAGGCACGTGGAGCCGTTGCAATTGGGTGAGATGGTTAAACTAAATACTAACCATAGTAAACGCAAAAAAGACCTCTGTGCGGGGTGGGGAAAGTCTCGGAACGCAAGCTCGCATGTCTGTGGTATAGTTTAACACTAGGTATAGTATAGCGCTGAGGCTTCGCGGAATAACTTGCACGACGGGTTGGTTCGCAGCGAGTCAGCAGCTTATTTTGCCATTACAGCACGGGGGGACCCTTGTAAGGCGGCGCGCTCAGCTACGCCGCACTAATTAGCAAGTTATGAAAGCCTTGGAAGATTGCCAGCTTATAACATCAACAACCAAGTCGCATTTTTATTATGTGCTTTGTAGAAGGCTAAATGCTAAAGTGTCGCGTAATCAGCAGCGTAAGCAGCTCGGGCAGTGCGGACGCGGGTACATTACGCGAGTTCAAGTCGTTTCCTTAATGGCTGCACGATAAGGTTAGAACGAGAAAGTGGGCTGCATAAAGGATACAATGACGAAATTATTAATCACGGTGCCTCTTCTTTCTTTGAAAAATTATTGATGGTTTTGCTAATTAGTGGAAGTCCACTAGAAACTTATTGCCATCGTTACGCAAGTCATCACTCGGATGGAGCGGCGTCGGCATCACTTCGCTAGGTACATGCTATTACTGCCAGTGACAGCTACATTTAACACCTATGAGCGCGAAATTTATTCTGAGGCCTTAGTATGAGCTGATAGTCGTGTTACATTATTTGATACATATAGTAATAATGTTACATAAGGGCAGTAGGTAGAGAGGTGAACATTACGTATTCTTGTTCACTTGAGTACAATTGCATTTCTGACGTGGAATTTTTGACCAGGAATAGAATGTGAGCAGTCGAAAACAGAACAAATAAGAGAGCAGGTTCAAACATTTGTTACAGTTTGCTCTCGAATGCTATTTCTGTTTTTTTTTTTTTTTTTTTTTTTTGAAGTAGCCAACTACTGCAGCGCCGTTCCATGAGTAAGAACTCAGAAGTCCTATTTGTACAATTTCGTAACAAACACTGACTAGGCAATACGAGTATATGAATATGCTGGGAATGCGAATTTGCTCAGCTTTGGTTACATCGTGAAAAGTAAGTGTCATATCTAAATGGCCGAATTCGTCATTGCAGGACTTGTAGCGGTAGCTTGGTTCATACACCTGGCTTTCTACCGGTAGTTCCTCAAACACCAATCGGGCGCCAAGAATGCGTCCTTTGATATGTGTAAAGGTGTCCGGGTTTTTTTACGAAAGATCATTTCTAATGCGCACTCCGAATAGACCACGGGCGTGGTAATTAGAGATTAGGGTAGTGCTATACAAAGTACTACCTAGCAGAAAATTTCATTAGTGATTTTGTATATACGAGGCGCTCGCTGGGCCTGTAACCAAGCACTATAATCTTATGCCAGATTTCACGGCCCTGGAACGCCCAAAAAGCATGTTACTTTATTGTAAATTATCCCTATGTGAACGACAATAGCAACGAAAAGTAGTCTGACGACAGCCGTTCGGCGTCGAATCCTCTGACATGTGATTAACAGCCTTGGGAAACGTCGTTGTAGGGCGAACGACAGACAAAAGGAAAGAACATATCTACGAGAAAAAAAATTGATGAAGGGCGCTTCTCACGTGCGACGTCATGATGATGGCTCTCTCTGATGGTCCAGGAATATTCAGCAGCATAATGCAGTAGCTGTGAAGTAGTTTAATGATAGTTTAGTTAGGAGATAGTGAGATATAGAAATGAGGTTCTTGAATGGCAAGATAAGATGCTATCCTTTCAGCACTTGCACCTGTCACTTCATCACATGATCCCATTCTCTGCATATTTAATCACTTGTTTGTAAAAAAATAGACCAGTTGTTAGTCTGCGCTCGTATCGTCCACTTCCGTTTGTCCTTCGTTTGGGTTGCGCTGCCCACCCCTAGTAATATGATCAATCACGAACTCGCCCAGCTTGCTGTGCTAATTAAGGGAGATAGTCGTAAAATATGTGTTCAGCTGACTGAAATAAAACCTCTAACCTTTCCCCCAACCCCATTTAATCCTCTCACTCATTCCATGTCTTGTATCTGCGTGCAGCCCACCCGATATCATCGATGACGAAGAGGGCGTCCCATATCCCCCCCCCCCCCCCCCCCCCCCCTTTCTCGGCCTGTGTGCGCTCTTAAGAACGCAATGTCCAGGTGCGCCTAAAATACTCAGAACATCCCACGTATCGTGGGACAATAAAGCTGGCGTTCCTTCTAGCGTCATTTATTTGATAAAAGAAAAGACTGACATGAATTCAGTGCTTGAAACAAGTCACGTTCAGCTATACGAGTTTAGCCCCTGGCGGCACTAATAAATAACAGTCCAGCTATACGTCCCCTCCAAGCGTCAGCTACGCACGTACGTCACTAGAGCAGGTTGTGTTCATCGATCCGAAGAACATCTGGCGTTTACGGTTCGTGTATCCACGTGCCTCGAGCGTTACCCACTGACCAGCCACTCAATCTTCCGTGAGAAAGCACAGAAAAAGAAAGCCACCATGACGTCGGTTGCAGCAACCTCCGAATGTACTATAGACACGCCTGCTCCTTGCAGCTGCAGGGCTCGTTTGCTGTTCTATTTTTCGCGTTATGTGGTTCTTGGCTCGTAGGCGGTTCGTTTCCCTCGGGTTGTGAAGACGCATGGTGATGAAGACGCACGCAGCCTTTTTAGCCAAGAATTATTTGGCATCGGTCATGCAACGTCGCCACGTAATGTCTGCGACAAGCATGTCGACAACATGGCGTGGCAGCATGCTATATATGTTAGCACATGATTGCGCACGTTCATAAAGAAAACTGCCTCAGGCGGTGAACGTGTTCTCGCACAAACACGTAGAGTGCAATGTAGAATCCACACCAACGGGGGCCGTGGGTGAGAAGGGCCGAATTGTATGTATTCTAACGCATCCGCTGTGTATGAATTCAAGGAGTGTTTTGTGGTATTTATTGTCGTCAGAGATCTGGATTGGGAAGAATTGGGGATAAGTGTTAATGGAGAATACCTTAGTGACTTGCGATTCGCTGATGATATTGCCTTGCTTAGTAACTCAGGGGACCAACTGCAATGCATGCTCACTGACCTGGAGAGGCAAAGCAGAAGGGTGGGTCTAAACATTAATTAGCAGAAAACTAAAATAATGCTTAAGAGTCTCGGAAGAGAACAGCAGTTTACGATAGGTAGCGAGGCACTGGAAGTGGTAAGGGAATACATCTGCTTAGGACGGGTAGTGAGTGACTGCGGATCCGGATCATGAGACTGAAATAATCACAAGAATAAGAATGGGCTAGGGTGCGTTTGGCAGGCATTCTCAAATCATGAACAGCAGGTTGCCACTATCCTCAAGAGAAAAGTGTATAACAGCTGTGTCTTACCAGTACTCACGTACGGGGCAGAAACCTGGAGGCTTACGAAAAGGGTTCTACTTAAATTGAGGACGACGCAATGAGCTATGGAAAGAAGAATGATAGGTGTAATGTTAAGGGATGAGAAAAGAGCAGATGGTGTGAGGGAAAAAACGCGAGTTAATGACATCTTAGTTGAAATCAAGAAAAAGAAATGGGCATGGGCAGGACATGTAATGAGGAGGGAAGATAACCGATGGTCATTAAGGGTTACGGACTGGATTCCAAGGCAAGGGAAGCGTAGCAGGGGGCGGCAGAAAGTTATGTGGGCGGATGAGATTAAGAAGTTTGCAGGGACAACATGGCCACAATTAGTACATGACCGAGGTAGTTGGAGAAGTTGGGAGAGGCGTTTGCTCTGCGGTGGGCGTAACCAGGCTGATGATGATGATGATGATTGTCGGGCACCAGCGATCGCCATGCCTTCCAAACTCAAAGCTGTATAGGTCTGCCCTACGGCTCACGGAACTTGATATCATATCATGATAATCAAGATTTCCTCCAAAAATGTCACAAACTCACGGCGGCAGCAAGGCTCGAGAATAAGGTAAACCAATAAAATCAATAAAATTTTTTTTTTTTTTACTAATAACCGAAATACGGTATTTTGCATATGCTTAGCCGCCATGGCTATACATGGTCTCATGTATAGGTGGGTAAGGTGCTAAACGAGAACAGAGGGGATTAACCGTGGGGCCCGATTTTTATTAGTCATATTACAAGAAGCCAACAAACACTGACACCAAGGATAACTTAGGGGAAATTACGTGTGCTTATTAAACGAAATACACAAACAACAAATTAATGGAAATTAAGGTGGATGAAAAAACAACTTGCCGCAGGTGAGGAACGATCCCACAACTTTTGCATTTCGTGTGCGATGCTCTACCAATTCAGCTACTGCGGCGCCGTTTCCCCATCCACTTTTCTTGGGTATTTATGTTTCCTAGTAGATCCCTGGAAGTGTTAGCCAGCGCCGCCACCCATAGACCTTGGCGGCGGATGTAGAACATCCTTTCTTCCACAGGTGTCACGAGAACGTGAACGCGAAATGCGAAGGTTGTGGGATCGTTCCCCACCTGCGGCAAGTGGTTTTTTCATCAACTTTAATTTCCATGAATTTATCGTTTCCTTATTTCATTTATTAAGTGCAAGTAATTTCCGTATGTTGTCCTTGGTGTCAGTGTTTGTTGGCTTCTTGTGATAAAGGTAAAGTGCTTTGGCTTGAATATAGATAAAGGACAGAATGTGCACCTTGCAATGGAGATAGACAATCTCAATAATGTTAAGCTATATATTGATTGAGAAAGGGATAAACAAATAAAATCAGGCTAACACACACGCACACATAAACACAAAAGTTCGCGCACACAACCATGAACAGTATACTGTGCAGGCCTACATCTCTCACTAAGAAAAGTTTTTCTAGACGTGGGTAAACATCCAGTCTAGTCTCATATTCACGGCTCAGCTGTTCTGTATTTTTGCCTGGATAAGGAGAGAGAGAGAGAGAGAGAGAGAAAGAAATAGAAGACAGGAAAGGCAGAGAGGTTAGCCAGACGCACATCCGATTTGCTACCCTGCGCTGTGGGAAGGGAGTATGGGCATCAAGAGAGAGAGAGAGAAGAGAGAGAGAGCACAGTCTCGTACGCAGTTGAAGGTTCGCACCGAGTCTACACACAGTTCCCAAGACCTGTCGACTTGAGGTATTTCAACAGCGCTTTCATGGTCTTTTGCAACGAAGATCCTTCGACCCTGGCCGTAGCGTTGGTCCTGGATACGGAAGAATTCTGTTAATGTATATATTGTGAATGCCTGCTAATTCTAACAGCGGTTTAGACACATGTAGACGCGGGTTCAATCCCCGCCACGGCGACCGCATTTCGATGCGGGAGGAAAACAAAAACATTCGTTTACTTAGATTTAGGTGCATGTTAAAGAACCCAAGGGTTTGTCAAAATTAAACCCTAGACGCTCACTACGGCGTGCTTTATAATCAGATCGTCGTTTCGGCACATAAAGCCCTAGAATTTAATTGTTTTAGCGTATACAGAGCCAGCCGATTTGGCCATATAAGACAGCATGAAAGGAAGGGAAGCTTTTTATAAGGTATTTTTTTCTATTGTTCAAGTAGTCATAAAGACACGTGAGCGGATAAATGTCAATAACTTTAACATTCTAGAAAATGTATTCGATATTCAGGAGTATGTAAAGTACCGAAGGGCTGTTTTCGGCAAGGTGATGAGTAGAATAAAAGAGAATGTTGGGTGTGGAAGGCCCTCATTATGCTACATAGTAAGTCACGTGACTGTAAAAGAGAGAATGGTATATGATATTAAACATCGTAACGGTCGATATTATTCTTGCCTACAAATAGAGAATATAAAGTTTCTGAGGGCCCGCTGTTCGCTAGAAAATACCTGGTGCTATGTTTTTCAATCGTCTAACGCCAGTTTGTTTTCCGGTGCCACTGTGAGTCTTTAGTAAGATCATATTTAGCTAAATTGCACAATTGATGCGGGTCATTATTATGCCATCAATGTGGGGCACAAGTGGGACATGCTTCATTGTGTGCTCCTACTCGAGGAAAATAATGATACTGGAGCAGCCTCAAGTCAAGTATGGACAAAAGGGGGTTAGTTATGATGGTTATTGAATTTTTTTACCCATTAGTGAAAGATGATTTCAAGGTTCAGATAGGGAAATTGCCGATATACTGCAATACAGAGGTGTGGTTGTGGCATCTGCATGTTGCACGGAACAATACAGAGTTATTTAAAATGAAAAGGAAGAGAAATATTGGAAATCCACTCAAGCGTAAAGCAACGTATATTTGAACACAGTGAGCCATTATTAGCCGATAATAAGGAAACGGCACATTTAGCTTCCCAAATGCCGCATATGGCTTTAATGGTACCGGCTACCAACCAGCTCAGCTCTCTACCCTTCTGCATAAGCAGCGTTTCTCGAGCTGAGGAGCCACAGAAGCAGTAATATTCTGAACGAAACGACGGCAACCTCGTAGCTATACTTATCGAATTCTCAAAGACAGCGCTTATGGTTCGAGGTCACGTCTTCGGAGTTTCGTTAGAATACTTTTCAGGGCAGTTATAATCTTTCCTATGCTTTTAATTGTGGCATGTGTCGAGTATACTTCATTTCTTTAGCTCCAGTCGAGAAGTACCCCCTGGTGTATTTCTGCGAAGCTTTATTGCTTGACCCAGATACCGTCGAATCGTTGGGCCATTGAGAGGTTCTGGCATCCTTCGATAAGCCTCTGACAACAGGGCCATCGCCTCAAGGTTCGAGAATGCCATGTGAAAGCAGTTACTTTATTTTGTTCCATTGACTATTTTGTGCTCTTATTCATATACTGTTTGCTTCCATTCGTTATCAACTTTCTGGTCTCGTTGCGGTGTCCTCCACATTCGACGTGTTAGGAAGCTCTTAACTCTCGTATAGATACTTTATCACGTTATTCGACCGATCATGCACTCGAAAGAGTTCAATAACTTAAGTTACGTAGTCGACTTGCAATTCCCTTGTTTAAAGCTATCTATCTATTTACTTTGAGCAAGGACGAAATAAGCAGGTAGTAAAAATGTAGAAAAAAAGTAAGCTTCCATGGACAGGCAGATTATTGATTGCGACCGCAAATCATTAGACAGATAAACGAAACAAGGTTGGTTATTTTATCAGCTGCATAAACTGCTGAGTAAATATGCGTAGTAACTAAATAAACAAACACCTTGTCACGCGCTCACCCTCGCAAGCTTTCGCTCGCACCTCCCCCCCCCCCCCCCCTCCTACTGCATATGGCATGCGACCACGACATTATATCACACTTGGACTTTATATAGAACATCATGGCGACGCCAACGATGATGCAGGTCGCGACATCGACGACGACGGCAGAAATTCGCCTGAACTGTCCAAGTAATTGCTTTCACAATAAAACAAACGTGGTTGGAGCCGAGGATATAGCTCAACGCTGGAATGTGGCGCATTATGCTTAGTCGCGCCTGAGAGCCCCTCTGGCAACCGCAGCCATGTGACCATTTTTTCTAGGGGCAATGACGGCTGACAATGGCATCATATCATCTTTGACCCGAATAGATGTCAATTGTTTACCAACTCAGGTATTCAGCCATTTGTTTTAGAATATCAAAGGTGATGTTCAAACGGGGGCATACCTAAACCCCCTACTTCTTCACAAGATGTACCCCGAAATGCAGACGACAAATGCATGTGCGCTATGCAATGACTTAGCGAATTTACCTCACATGCTCTGGCGATGTCCCGCGTTACGCGGCGATGAAAGCAATAATTCATCACGTTGGGATGCGGTCCTACGCAGTCCCAAGCTCGAAGAACAGCAATGAACTGTCCAACGGGCCCGCGACGCGGCGGAGAGGCTCGGCCCCTCTGTCCCGACGTGGGAGCGGCCCGCTGCGCGCTAGTGCGCGCCCTAAAGGACCCTAATAAAGTTTTTCATCCATCCATCCAACCATCCATCAAAGGTGATTACGAAAATGACATCCAGCTGTATCCTTCTAAGCATGGATAAATATCCTGCAATACGACCAATTGCGCGTGGTTCTACGCAGCCGTTAGGTTTCACTGGATAGAGGTTATTTATCCGTATCTAGCGCGGACAGAGAGCAAATGTAGGTACCCGATAATCTAGTTCAGCTTAAAAGGAAGGAATTGAGTTGGGTGGGTCACATATTGGCGTATAGAGCAGATAACCAGAATGGACGTGGAAGCAAAAACAAAACGAAACAAAACACATGCACACACGCACACACGCACACACGCACGAACACACACACACACACACACACGCACACGCACACGCACACGCACACGCACACACACACACACACACACACACACACACACACACACACACACACACACACCTTTATCCTGCAGTGGATGAAAATTAGGATGAGAAAGATGGGGATCTCCGGTCAAGATTTTTTTAGATCCTGGTAGGGCTGTGGCACTTCACCAAGTCTGTGACGTCACTACGAAGCGAAACAAACTGAAATGAGAGTCGTGATAGCATTGTCACGCACACCATCAATAGAGGAATATCTCTTGAGCTGTTTATTACTCCGAGGTTAGCTAAAAGGGGGCCGAAATATCGATACCATTCCGACATCAATGGTGGCTGGAAGGAAATAGTGTATACCCTGAATGCCTCACACCACCTAAACGGAAGGTTGCTCTATGAACTGTGTACTGGACATTGTAACGTTCATAGAGCAAAGACGTGGTAATTTGGCAATCGTAGTATTTCAGATGAAAAGCAGGCCTTCAAGCACAGTCATTCATGCTCATGTACTGCAAGATTTGATCAAATTTAGCGTACGAGGTCCGACTCATAGCAGACATGTCGCATGATCGTGAAATCTATATTAAAACTGTTGATGGCAACAGCTATAATCGTTTTCCAACGCATGGGTATCCGCAAGGCAGCGTGCTGAATCCGACATTATTTAATGCTGTTAGGCAGCTGTTACCGTCAAACTTCCCCCGCTATTGTACATCATGATATACACAAATGATGGTTGCATATGGGTATCCGGTATGGACCTGTTGCTTATGCAGCAGCGACGGCAGTGTGGCATTGAAGTTGCGGGCGAGTTACTGCGAGCTAGAAGTATTGGCATATCGCCAGAACAGTGAATCTATCTTCCATTTACTTGCAAACGGTTAAGAAATTTTTCACTGGAAAGACCACTGAGCGAGTGAATCAACACACATCTGTTGGTGGGGCACTTGACACGTCTCTGCCTTGGTAAAGACATTTAGACACAATCGAGGAAAAAGTGAACAGGCTGGTTCATGCTTTGCGATATCTGTGTGGGCCTCGGTGCGGCACCCGTCAAGGGGTTGTTCTCCTTTACGTGCACTCGAGCCACGTGAGGCAGTGCGTGGCTCACTTTTTATCGGCGCTAAACTACTTGTTTTCTACTCAATTAAGAAATACGAATTAAGTTAACAAGGCAAGAAATTCCGCGTGAATACAGCTCGAGGAAGACATCAAGTGCGGGCTCAATGCGCTAACACTCTTAGAAGAAGGTCGTCTCAATTAATGGCCAACGCGTAGTAAAAAG
The DNA here is from genome assembly GCF_023375885.2 of Dermacentor andersoni. Classification (NCBI taxonomy): domain Eukaryota; kingdom Metazoa; phylum Arthropoda; class Arachnida; order Ixodida; family Ixodidae; genus Dermacentor; species Dermacentor andersoni. The sequence continues at coordinate 25,259,495 of NC_092816.1, read as the reverse complement.
TTGACACAGCTTACTTGATTTAGTAACTGGATGTAATTAGCAGTGGCGCGGGTAGTAGTTATATAACATTCACTGCAGCGGTAAACTAGTAAAAGATTAAGAGCGGCATTTCTAGGCCATTCATTCATTATTTTAACACCAACAAATGCTAGTCAGCAATATGAAGTTTCGGTTAAGTGCGTGGCACAGTAACGAATAAACAATCGAAGGAACAATGGCAGGATGCTACGTGACATGTCTTCAAGGACGATCTTATGTGTATGTACGCCTGTACGGAATGTACCAGCTAATTTTTTAGCCAGAGTTTAAAAATGTGCCAATGCCACGAAGCCGGACGGAACCAAGCTAATGTAGTTTGCCGTCGCTTGGAGATACTCAAATTATTTTTTCTTTCATTCCGTCTAAAAGATAATTAGTAATAATTATTTATCAACTTCTCAAATATTATAACTAGATGAAAAGTATCAATGAGAAAATTGCAGAGTGACATGAAAAACTCCCGATACAGCTTTCTGTTGCTCAATACGTGCTACATAAAAGTGTTTTTCCGAGCGTGAAAGAGATCTGCGAATACAGGCAAAGTGCCTCGAGCGGCCAGTCGCGCAGCAATTTTGCGTGAGTTCGCGGGCTTCTTTCACGCTCGGAAAAACACTTATGTAGGACGTATTGAGCAGCAGAAAGGTGTATCGAGAGTATTTCATGCTGCTCTACAATTTTCTCTTTGACACTTTTCATCTAATTATAACATTTGAGTAGTTGATTAATTAAGACTAATTATGAAAGTGACAAATGAAGATTAATGAAAACATAATTTGTCTCCAAGCGACGGCACACAACATTCCCTTAGTTCTGTCCAGCTACGTGGCATTCGCATATTTTTAAACTCTGGCTAAAGTTAGCGAGGAAACCCTTTATATATATTCCTATAGCCTTGGAAGTCGACCTTTTATCGGTGAACACCTATATATTTGGGTGCATAAACAAAGTTATGAACAAATTTGTATAAAATGCAATGTGTGCATAAGTGCACCACTAAGCAACACATTGTTGCTCCAACAAAATAAAACTGTAGTTAATCTAAATGTCGCACTTAGACCTCTACTAGAAAGTATAATAAACCACAAACAAGAGAAGTCGCACTTAATAGCCAAGTCGCACTTAATAAAGGCAGCCCTCGTGATGTGATACTTGTAAAGGAAGCGCTTACTTAGGCCTGAATATCTTAAGGTAGTGAACAGTTGGTAAAAAGATAGTAATGACAAATAAGCTTCGCACCTGCACCTTTTCACTATAACTTTGCTCTAAGAGTGTATACCTGCACGTGTGGTTTTGCAATGTACGAAAGGTGGCCGGGCAGGGGAATTATTGAATGAGCGACGGCTGTTAGCTTTCACCGCTGCACTTCGCCTTCATCTGGCACACACCAAGAACATGACCAAAGTGTAACGGCTTCTAAGACTTAGTGACAAGTTATGCGAGCCACGCGAAGGATATAACTTTCAACGGAATGTAGTGTTTCTCATTATAGTGTCAGCTTATGTCGGAGAAGAACGCAAGAGACCTGCACCCGCTTCACAAAGGCTGTCAGCGATGTGTTCCTGTCTTCAACCCCGCAGGAGCTGCTCCTCGAGCGTTCTCAGTATGGCGCGCGTTTTCCTTCCGCTGTCGAGCTCCCCGCCGCACCCCAGACACCTTCTCTGTCAAGCGTGAGCATAATGGAACCGCGGCTTATTAATTACACCTTAATTTTAGAAGAGTCTGTTGCTGCGCCTGTTCATTTTCTCGGCCACGATGAGATTCTTTTGGTGCTTTTTCTCATTCTTTAGGCGCTACAGTGCCACGACCTCGTTTGCATATAACAGGGTTCCAAGCATGCGTTGTCCGCACGTGCGCGGCTTAGCTCTGCAACAGTCGCAAGTCGGTCGCTGAAACAAAGCTTCCCCCCCCCCCCCCCCACTCTAACACTTCAAAAATTGGAATGGTGTGGCAGCTTCTGATCTCGTTGAAATTTTTCTTTTATTTCTACGCTGTTTAAAATATATTGTCACTTACCTTCCATGGCTTAGTTGCTGTGGCATTGTGCTGTTGAGCACAATGCCGTTGGTTTGATTACAGACTGCTGAATGAAAAAAACGTAATGAAAGAAACTCGTGAACTGAGCTTTGAATGCATGCTAAACATTCCTGAGCGCTAAAATTTATCCGGCGCCCTTCACGTTGGCGTGCCTCATAGCTAACTGTACAGCTTCCCACTATTTATTTCGTTGTATGTCGCTGGACGGGTAATTCAGGCTCATGCAGTGGAAGAAGATTACCGAGGTTCCTCCTAGTCATCCTGAGACTGAGCTTATTAATAACTCCATCTAGTGTACGCAGCTGTCGGCCTAAACACCTATAGACTTAAACTAGTTTATTGCCACCCCTCATGGTTTCTCAAAATCGTTCATGCGAGTTCACGAATATAGGTATCCGCAAGCAGGCGCACGCTAACGACATACGTATATATATATATATATATATATATATATATATATATATATATATATATATATATATATATATATATATATATATATATAAATATATATATATATATATTTATATATATATATATATATATAATGAAATCGAGTTTATTGCAGCTCGTTCGAGGGATCGCAAGTGGCTCTTGATCATGAGTCCTAGCCCTTCGCATCAGCAGCCCGAGCTCTGGTCTCGCGCTGCAGCGGTGGTAGTCAGAGCATGATGTCCCGTATCAATGTGGTGAGAGACGGTACTTCTGCGGCCTAATGATGCTTGGTTGCAGTCAAAAGAGGCGTGAAAATCATTTAACAGAGTAATTAGCCACTAACGTTGTGTCGGCTCGAGGTCATCGGCAATAGAGCGACAAAATATACCCGGTGATACTCGGTTAGTCGGCACATGGGGTGTCAGTGCTGTTACGTTGGCAGTATCCACGTTATTGGCAACAGGAAAATGCACAATAACGTCAGCGTCCACAGTCTGGATGGTACCAATAGTCTCGCCACAGTGCAAAGCCAAAGTGTACAAATTTGGGTTAGAAATCAGTATTTCTGCAACACCATGGTGAACCGTGAGGAGGGCGAAAGGCAACAATATAGGCTGGCGGTGAATGAAGAGGGCAGCGGGTGTAAACATGAGCGTCGCTTCGGCAAGCGATGCGCATGAAAGAGGGACAAATATAGCACTGTGAAGAGGAAGGTCAGTATCTGAAGCTACACAGATCCTGCTAACACCATGAACTTGAAAGTCGTGAGATGGCAAATGGCACAGAACGGAGAACTGAATCTCAGCACGTGCACAGTCAATGACGGCATGAAGGCGCGACAGAAAATCCGAACCGAGAATCACATCTTGGGAGCAACAAGTTAAGACAAAGAAATCAATCGAATACAGAATGTCTCGAATCAGCACCCTGGCAGTGCACATAGCGACTAGCTCAACTTGTTGTGCACTGGCTGTTCTAAGCAATGGTACCGAAGGCATCATGGTCACTTTCCGTTATGCACGACAAAGCTTCTCACTAATCACGGATACAGCAGCACCTGTGTCGACGAGCGCAAGAGATTTGATTCCATCAACGTACACTTCGATAACGTTAGCGGGGAGAAAACGAGGACTTTGATATTCCGACGATGACGCAGTTCGTGCCTCAGAAACTGCGGAAATCTGTTTCCCGCCTCAGTAGTACTGGCACTGGGTCTACGACGCATCGGTGAGAGTGAGCGCCGACGAGGGGAAGGCGAGCGACGAGTACCGTAGAGCTGTGACTGCGGTGCTGGTATGTCATCAGCAGCGTATACTTCCGGTGGGGGTCGTTGAGGCACACGGAATGGTCGGAAGCCGGAGCTGGGTGGTCGCGGGGTGCCCACGAAGGTAGGAAAGTGCCGGCTGCAGAAGCGCGCTACATGTACCGGGGTACCACAGGCATAGCATATTGGGCCGTTGTCAGCAGTGCGCCAAGGATTTGTAGCCTGCTGCTGTGCACTGAAAATGGGAGCCGCTGGCTGGCGAGGCGAAGGCGCAGGAGAGAACCCTGGCAGACGAGGCGCCCGTACAACGGTTTCAGCATACATCAGAGGCGCGGCCACTGGAGCCGGCTGGCACGGAGGTGGAAGAGCTTCGGTCACTTGCTCTTGAATTACCTGTCGCTGGAGACAAATATTGAGAAGACTTCTCCGTGGTCGGCAACATCGAGAACTGTCGCGCGACCTCCTCGCTCACGAATTCTTTTGTTTGCGTCAGCAAAGTTGTGTGGTTGTCGCCAATAACCAATGCTGCCAACGAATCTTCCGTTGGCGGTGGGCGCCGAGCTAAGATGCGTTGTTTCCGTAGCTCAATTTTCCGTTGTTGCGTTGTTTCCGTGGCACAAATTGATAACTTCGGCTACGGTACGCGGATCCTTCGCTAACAACATTTGAAAGGCGTCCTCATCAATGCCTCCCATAATGTGTTTTATCTTGTCCTGTTCTGCCATTGACGGATTCACGCGCCTACACAGATCAATGACATCTTCGATATAACTTGTGAAGGTTTCACCGTGATGTTGCGCACGCCCCCGTAAGTGTTGCTCGGCGCGAAGCTTGCGCACAGCGGGCCGCCCGAACACTTCTGCGAAATTTGTCTTGAATGCGCTCCATGTTGTGAAATCATGTTCGTGGTTTCAAAACCAGAGGTTCGCGACGCCGGTTAAGTAAAACAGCACGTTGTGCAACTTGCTGACGTCGTCCCACTTGTTATGCTGGCTCACCCGTTCGTAAGATGACAACCAATCCTCCACGTCATGATCATCGGTGCCGCTAAAGATGGCAGATCACGCTGGCGCAACACACCAGAAACGATGACCGCCGGAGGCTATGGTGCATCTTCCTGGGTGGTCTCCTCAGGCATGGTCGCAGCAGTGGGTAGCGTCCGGCTTCGGAGTTCCAGTTTCCGGGGTTACCCAGCAGCTCCACCAAGTGAAATGGGGCTTATTGCAGCTCATTCGAGGGATCGCAAGCTGCACTTGATCACGAGTGAGTGAGTGAGTGAGTGAGTGAGTGAGTGAGTGAGTGAGTGAGTGAGTGAGTGAGTGAGTGAGTGAGTGAGTGAGTGAGTGAGTGAGTGAGTGAGTGAGTGAAGAAATTTTATTGCAGGTCCGGCGAGGACGCGAACTCGTCGCGCACCCGGCTAGTCCCACGTCGGGACCGGCAGGTCTAGCCCACCGGCCCGGTCGCGGGCACGCCGGACAGCCAGGATTTGCTTTTTTAGAGCGGGGCAACGCAGAAGCGAGTCGCACTCCTCCTTGGTGAACTTGGGGTATGTCGACCCGCACTCCCAGAGCATGTGCGCTAGAGTGGAGGTCTGCCCGCAGGAGGGGCAGGCGTCGTCGCGATGCACGTCCGGGTAAGCCTCGTGGTGAACGGACAGACACGGATACGTGCTGGTCTGCAGAAGCCTAAGCGAAACGGCTTGCGACCTATTCAAATTGGGGTGAGGGGGTGGAAAGACCCTTCTAGACATGTAGAAGAATTTAATAATCTCGTTGTGAGTAGCGGGAGCGCCCCTGTGGCCGTAGGGAGGAGGGGAGTCGGTGCTTCTTGCAGAGGAAGCGTGGTCGGTGAGGTCACGCGCAGCCTCGTGAGTACGAATCATGAGTCCTAGCCCTTCGCATCAGCAGCCCAATCAACGACAAAAATTCCGACCAACGACAGGTTAACAGCTTCGTTGTAGAAAGCGGGTGACATGGCATTCATTCGCAAACTACCTCGTTTGCGAATGTCGCCGATTATTCTGCGAACTTTTCGGCATTCTATCTCGCAGCATGTGTTATAAACACAACACACATTACATAATGACCTGTTAGTGTTGTGGTGAACGGGCTTCTGTTATTTCGTTGGCGTAGCATTGATTGCTCGTTGCGCTCTCGTATACAGCGTACTACATGTGATGTATCACTGTTTCGCTGCATGCGCTTAAGGACACAGCCTCGTACAATACCTAGTTCATTTCATAATTTCTCGGACCGTCTACTCAAGGACACGGCAGGATGACACGACGGTATTTGACAGCCCTTCTCGCGTCACTACGCCTTCAAAGATTTGTCTACCAAGAAGTCGGGGGAAGATTACTGCCTGTTTGCAGGAGATAAAACCATGCCGAAAGCTGAAAGCCTGACAGGACCTCATCTCTCTGTACTCTGGCACAGCAGTACATTATGCATCGAAACATTACGTATTATTGTGAACGCAGCGTAAAAATACACAATCTGAAATGGTGTGCTATAAGAAGATATCTTAATGGACCGTAATGACGGAGAAACGCCGTTCGTCACAGATTAGCGCTTTCCTTTCATTCAAAAGATCGATTTATGCAAACAATTAGGCGTAATGGTATTCGGTATTATACGCGCTTGCCTCCCCCCCCCCCCCCCTCTCAATCCGCATTCACATTTCTTCTCTTTCTCTCACTCTCTTTGCTCAAGGACTGTGTATATATATTTTCACGCTAACAGCCTGATTATATAAAGCACGTTCGAAAACACCTCGGTCGGACATGCCTAATTTCAATCAGCACGCTCCAGTGCCCAGAATCGACTGGGCTTAGGTGAGGAAAATGAAGATGTAGCTCATTATCTGGAGATGTCTTTGCCGCATTACTTCTGCTGGGAACAAGGTCGGAATCCCCAGCGTCATCATGCACCATGACGAGTGAACTACAGACCGGCGCAGTGCGTTGCCTGTATCGCAATTCATTGGCATGTTTACCGCTGTCGCAGCAGAACCAGCTCGACGGAATCACAGTTAACAAACAGAGGCTCCTTACGGTTGACATTCCCGAAAACTGAAGAACATGTAATTTGCGGAACACAGAATAACTCACCAGGTAATGACTATTAGACAATCTTAATGTCACTGTCAGCCAGCTCACCGAATAAACACGATTCTGTCCCACATCCTTTTTTTTTTCAGGTTTTACTCATTCAGCATTAAGTAGCATGCCTTATCCTTTTTTGGAAATGAATAAAGGACGTATGATTCTCTTCGAAGCCATTCGTATCACATTCAGCAAGAGTAAATGTCCGCCAATTAGCTAAAATCACTGCTAAAAATGCAATATCGTGCGCTCGTACCAATTTCAATTAACGTTTATAAAGAGCCCGCTTAATTGTAGCTGTGTTTTTTTTTCTTTACTCAATGTGTGGTTGCTTTTAGTGAAACCAACGATTTGTGCTGGCTAAGGAACTTCCTCCTATTCATGGACTTTTCTTGCTGTGCTTTAAACCTCGAGAATGGCTGTCTCCTTGTGTGCTCTGTACTTCTGCGATTCGTATACTTTTACGTGCACGTTTGCAAAGCAGAAAATGTATCAAGGTCCTTCATGACAAAGCAAGCGGCTTGCGTTGACTTATTCAGTGCATTAATGGACACGGACAACTCTTAAGTGCGTACTGATGCAGCGAAGTGCGCCCTGCGACTCATAAGCGTTTACAAACCATACCACAATTTATAGTATCAGTAATAGTAATACTACATATAATCAATCAAACAAGTATAAGTACACCAGAGAGAAAAATACAAGCGTGCTAGCAATTTTCCCCCCTAAAATGGACTCGACCCCTAGAGTGCACTAGATATGAGGCACCTGTAATCCTTCTTCCGCCCTGCCTTCCCCGCTGGAAGAGGAGAAATAAAAAGGGGAACGATAACAGGAAAGAGATAAAGGAAAGAAAATTCAGCGACGATTAAGATACTCCCTAATATAAAATTAGAGCGCAGCTCTATGCATGTTTTCATTTAGCGTGTCAATATCTTGTATTATGATTATACAGGCACACAGTTGATACCAGGAAGAGAACGCTGTGAGTATCGCGCTTTGTTTCCATACATACGACGAGCGCTACCCTGACGTCATGTTGTAGCCATCGTCTCCCGTTCTGCGCGGCGCTACGCTCTTCTCGCGCTCTCGTTTCAACAACGACGAGAGCGACCCTTCGTTGCGGGGAAATCGTGCCACCAGTGTCAGCGGCGACAACACCCAAGGGAGCGTCGCATCGAGCCTTACTCGTAGCAGCTCGCCATTGACCCTTGCAGGAGCACTGGTCCCCACCACACATACTTGTACCGAGGACATACGACGCTGCGGACAAGCCCACCTCAGGCTACCATGCCACCGGCCCCCTCCCCCCCCAACCCTAGAAGCGCAAATGAGATCGCCCACGCGGCTGTGGTGGCCGTGGCCGCCGCAGGCTCAGCGCATGCGCAGACAATCTCTCCGCTCTTTCTCCGCCTCATGCTTTCACTGTAGCGTCCTCCTCGACCTCCTTCCTCGCGCGTTCTTCTTTCCCGCTGCCCTCCGCGTTGGCTTTCAGCTGTTGCTGTGCTCGTTCGCTCGGTTACGCCGCCGGGTTACGACGACGACGACGCTCAACGCGAGAAAGGGCGCCTAGGAGCCGCGCTCCAAAACCGAAAAGAAGGCACGCTACAACTCATCACACGCAGTGACGCAGAGAATCGCAAAAATCCGGGATGAAGAAAAACCTGTATTGCCTGCGTAATGATCATATGCAATATTTATGCAGTATAACCAGTTAATCACTTTGTTCACCAGTGGAAAATAGAAGCAATCTTCGTCGTAGTAGAATGGCACTGAAACAGTATTCCACCTATTGAGTTTGACAGTTAATGCGAGGTGAGGGGCGCCATTTTAAAGTATGCCAACAGTCCATCTCACTCCTGTCTCCAAAACACGAATAAACAGTCAAACAGCTGCAATATTACTCAAAATCCACCGCATAGAGCTCTCTCCTTCTGCGTTTTCTTGTTTCCTCCTGATATTTTATCTCTCATTCACCCGTCCACTCTGTGTAGTTATACAAAACGAAACTTGCTGTTGTGTCTGAGATCGTTGTTGCCATTCACCAAGTATACGACACCCTACGGGAAACAATAAAAATCATACAAGGCAATGGAGTCTCATTCTCTTCGCAAGTAGTGGTTGAGAAGGTTGTTGTCGATTATTAACTGCGGCAGTATGGAGAGTTTGGGTACTGAAATGCCTGCTAAATTAAAATACATAAATGAACACTAAACGAGATAAATAATCCAGGCTTTTCACAATTTCTGAGAGTAAAAAAAAAAACACCAAGTATTAGGACCTTGACATGAAGTTTACTATACATATATGATAAGCAATATAAATTTAGCGCTTGCCCCTGGAACAAGTAGAATTAGCTAACATAATTCGGTTAACAGCAAAGCGCATAAAAGGTCACTAAAGCGGGAAAGTCACCATGATAATAAATGAATGTGAACACGAGTACATCTCAGATTGAGGCAACACAAAGATTGATACGGAGTTCTGCCGAAATAATTGGGAATTTTCACGCACGCTCGGAAAGGCAGTTGAAGAAAACTGAAAGGAAGTGGCGAAATCGAAGGCAAATAATCTAGAAACTACATTATAAGATAAGGTTATTCCACGTATAATAATATAGCAAAAACATGACAAAGGCGCTCATTACTTTTGTTACCGTCTTCGTATTGCTTTCTGTAAGCAGTCCACAAAGGAGCTTAGTGCAGCTGATTTTAAACTTTGCAGGAAGATTAAGTACCGTCAAGGCTGACTTCGTTCGCACGTGCTCGGCCTCGCTGCCTTTCATTCCGTCCCGCCGGTGGGATCAATAACTTTCGCTGCGTTTCTGATTAAGGGTTTCACACAATAGAGACGATGTCATGTTCCGGTGAAGAAAGAATTCAGAGAAACGGCACGTGGCCTGCCCGAGAGACAGACTTGGAAACTTAATTCCGGATACAGCAACGTGTACAAATCGGATGAAGACCCATAGTCAGTTAAAAGATAATCCAGCACCCCAGATTAAACAGTTATATCTCTTCATTCTTTTTCTTTCTTTTTGCTTGCTTTTTAAGTCTCTCGCTTCTCCGCTGCCAAATAAAGAAAATGAGCAGCAGTGAAGCCTCCCCATTTGATTTAGCTCGTCGCCTTTCAAATCGTGGAGGGATTCATTAGGGAAAAGAAAACAATTCAGAAACGCCAGAGTTTAGAAATACTAAGCGCAGGCAGGTTTGAGAAACCCTGAATTTTCATTTTCTCGGATGAGTGCTTGCACTAATCTGCGCTTTCTTCCGAAGTCACACGCATACGTGCACATCAGGCGGCAGGCTCTGAAGGCGTCGCCATAGCTTCGACATCCGCCAGGCATGCTTCGTCGCGAGGCAACCCTCCGGGGTTGGCTATGGCTCGGAGTTGCGTTTAAGAATGCCTACTCCACAATGATTGAAGTGACTAGCAGTACTTCGTATGCTGTCCGCGAACGCAGTGTCTATATCGACCACACCGACTGTTTCACTGTCCTCAGCTTGATTTCCTGTGACCATGTGAGACTTTCCTTGCGCGGGCTTGTGTTCAGGAAAGGCTTTTATATCTCTCCCTCTCATCTTTCCTTTCCCTCTTCCCTTTCCCCTTTGTAAGGCGACCAACCAGACTCTTTTCAGTTAAGCTCTCTACATTCCTCTCTTTGTATGATTTATCTTTTCCTCGCTTCGCCTTCACTCAATGTCACTGATGAGAAAACATGCCCGGTGCCCCAAAACGCAACCTATTACATGATGCGACACCATATCGTAGCTGCAATTTATTGCGGGTCGGCCCCTCATCATTCCTGGGGTAGCAGGTGTAGTGCGCCGGTCAATCGCCAGGGGCTACAGAAGAATACAGCATGAGTGCAAATGCAGAACGCAGAGGAAGGTGGCGAACGGCTATAGACGGCGCTGGGTCCCATAGGATGGACGAATGCTTCTGGGCTGCGACTTCTGCGTACAGAAAACATATTTTAATTCTACAGCAGCTGCTTCCAGTGATGGCACTCATAGTGAAGAAACGCAATATGTATCCAAAATCTTTTGTCAATCCTTGAATGTCCAAAAAGAAACACAAGATCATAAGATTCTTTCTGCTGTACGCCACAAACGGCACAACAGATAATACGGAAGGCCTCATTTTCGAACAACAAACAGGAATTATGTTCCCCAAAAACCCATGGTGACGTGGCCAACCCTCAATCCATCCAGGACCCCAATTTCGATGTGGGTATTCTTCTGGGACTCTGAGGAGAGAAGTCTCATTCCCGCATTACCCTCTGGATACCCTGCCTGAAACCCCATTTCCCTTTTCCTTACAGCAGAAGACGCACAATCTAGAGCGGAACTGTCGTTTGAAAAGCACAATAAAAATGTTTTAAAACAAACAATACTTCATTCGCTATATAAATTTACTTTACGCGGCCGATTATCTTAGGTTATGATGGACTTCTCAAACATGCATATAATTATTGAATTAGTGAAGAGCTCCGGAATAATTATAACCACGTGAGGTTCTTCAACATGCGCTCAAAGGGTGGCACACGGGCGTTCTCGCGTCCGTCCGCTGCCACATGCAGTCAAGGTGGCCGGGAACCGAACTCTCGAACCATTGCTGAACAGCGCGGAACGCCATGGCCACCGAACCACCACACCGAATCCGCTTTTGTCCGCGCATCTTCACATAACGCTCAAGAGTCCGCACACATAAAGCTCAAGCCGGCGCACTTTTTGTGCAGACGAATGAAACAGTCGAACAAATGTAGTAGGAGAAAAAAATTTGACTGAAGCACAAGTGTGCGGTTGGTGTATGGTGTTATGTGACAAGAAGGAAAGCATAACAATATATATTGTTACGAAGAGTTGGGAACAGATGGTTTTATTTACAGGAGATGGACGATGATCGTAGCGTGATCGTAGCGCAGCCCGGCCTCTCAAACTCCTCTTTCTCTTCGTCTTCTCTCTTCTTGTCCGCGCCTTTCGTATCCGTTACATTTCCTCGCAAGCAGACGAAGCCCGTGGGGCGAGTCAGGATGGACAAGCAGGGCAGAAAGGCTTCAGGTGAGCAATATGAATCATCTGAGTTCTGCTTGATCGCCGGCCATTGCACAGGAGGCGAGCTATGATGTGAGTTCGCTCAGGCGGTCCACAACTACAAATGGGCCTGAATATTGTGACAAGAACTTTTGGCACAATCCACGCTTGCGTTGCGGTGTCCAAGGAAGGACCAAGTCACCTTTTTCCAACGATGCTTGTACGTGACGGTCGTCGTATCGCTCTTTCGAACGACTTTGCGAGGCCAGAGTACGAAGACGAGCTATTCGATGGGCTTCTTCGGCGAGACACAAAGTCTTCGATACAGAATCGTCACTGTGCAGTACGAAGGATAACAAAGTGTCTAGAGGGCTCCGCGGTAACCTTGCATACAGGAGATGAAATGGGCTATAGTTCGTGGTTTCGTGTTTCGCCGTGTTGTATGCTTAAGTGATGAATGGAAGCATGTCGTCCCAGTTCTTATGATTGGAGGAGACGTACATGGCAAGCATGTTGGCCAGCGTTCCGTTCGTCCTTTCAGTGAGGCCATTGGTCTGTAGATGATACGGCGTGGAATGACGGAACTTTGAAGTGCACAAACGAAGTAACTCTTCAATGGCATCAGCAGTGAACTGGCGACCACGGTCGCTGATGATGACACGTGGTGGGCCATGACGAAGGACCACGGAATGCAGCAGGAAGACCGCCACGCAAGCAGCGGTGGAAAACGGTATGGCTGCAGTTTCTGCATACCGTGCAAGATGGTCTACGCAAACAATTATCCAACGGTTCTTGTTGTTAGGTAACGGGAATGGAGCCAAAACGTCCATGCCTACTTGCTCGAACGGCGTACTGGGTGGTGTCAATGGCCGAAGGGGACCCGGGGCCGCGGTGGTCGGTCGCTTGTGACGTTGGCACGTTTCACAACTAGCGACATAGCGCTTGGTTGTTTCGTACATCTTGGGCCAGTAAAAGTGCTCCTGCGTGCGGTGCTGCGTTCGCACGAAGCCGAAATGGCCGGATGTCACATCGTCATGCATGGCGTGTAGAACGTCGGAGCGGAGACTCTCGGGGACCACAAGCAGAAAACGCGCTTCATGCCCGGAGTAATTAGTTTTGTAGAGCAATTTATCACAGACAGTAAAGCGACCGCTGCCTTTAGAAGTACGGGTGGCGACAAAAAGCGGATCGAGGGTAACATCATTCCGTTGTTCTCGCTGAAAGTCTGCCGCGTCAGGGAACGTAGAAGTAACAGCAACGAGACAGTCGTCAAAATTCTCAGCATCGCAGTCGGTAGTTGCAAGAGGAATTCGAGAGAGGCAGTCTGCGTCAGCGTGACGACGGCCACTCTTGTACGATACCACAAAGCCGTATTCCTGGAGGCGCAGCGCCCAATGTGCGAGGCGACCAGAGGGATCACGCAAACCGACCAGCCAGCATAAAGAATGATGGCCGGTGATAATCTTGAATGGTCTACCGTAAAGATAACACCGAAACTTTTGTATGGCGAAAACGGCTGCCAGGCATTTCTGTTCCGTAACCGTATAATTGCGTTCAGATTTGCTCAAGCAACGGCTGGCATGTGCGACAACATGTTCTGCGCCACTGTGACGTTGTACAAGCACCGCTCCTATCCCGATTCCACTAGCATCAGTGTGAACTTCAGTCGGGCAAGATGGATCGAAGGGACGCGAAAGGGGTGCTGACGTTAGTATGAACTTCAATTGAGAGAATGATGCGACACACTCTGGTGTCCAGTTGAAGGATGCATTTTGTCGCGAAATACTTGTCAACGGGTAAACGATGTAGGCAAACCGGGGAACAAAACGACGAAAATACGAACATAGGCCAATGAATGAGCGGAGTTCTCGTGCTGACTGCGGTGGCTTGAAGGAGCTCACCGCTTCAACCTTACGAGGATCGGGTCTGACGCCATCCTTGTCGAATAAGTGTCCCAGGACCAGTCTTCGACGTTCGCCGAACCGACACTTTTTTGAGTTTAGAACCAGTGCAGCTTTCTCAATGCAGTCGAGAACGAGGCTGAGGTGTTCGTTATCTTCTTCAAACGGGCGGCCAAAGATTACAACATCATCGAGGTAACACATGCATATCTCCCACTTTAGACCACGTAGTACTGTGGCCACGAATCTTTCAAAGGTGGCAGGAGCATTGCAAAGGCCAAAAGGCATAACATTAAATTCGAATAGGCCATTTGGAGTCACGAAAGCGGTCTTTTACTTGTCGGCAGGGTCCATAGGTATTTGCCAATACCCCGATCGCAAATCAAGTGTTGAGAAGTAAGAAGCAGCGTGTAAGCAATCAATGACGTCATTGATTCGCGGTGGTGAATAGACATCCTTCTTCGTCGCTGCGTTTAGATGTCTGTAATCCACGCAGAATCTCCAGGAGTCATCTTTTTTCCGGACCAGGATTATTGAAGCTGCCCATGGACTAGACGACTCTTGAACGACACCTTTGTTCATCATCTCCTTGACTTGCTCTGCAAGAACTTTGCGGTGGGACGATGACACTCGGTAGGGCTTCTGGCGGATGGGGTGTGCTGAGCCGGTATTTATCCTGTGACGAGCGCGGGTCCACGGTAAATGAAGGGGTGCATCTCCATGCGTGAAGTCGAATGCAGCCTCATGCCTGGCAAAGACCTGTACCAGTGCTTGCCGTTCCGATGTACCGAGAGCCTTGCTGATCATGCCAAGCATTAGCTCTTCAGAATGGCGATTGTCGCAAGGAGAGCAAACTGTAGAGACATCCGTAGTTAGTGCCGCTATTGAGCTACATGCGGCTTTATCGAAGAGAGCGATTTTCATACCGCGAGGAAGGACAACCGGCGTGGCGAAACAGTTCAGCGTAGAGCAGAAGTGTTTTTCCGAGCGTTAAGAAGCTCGCGATTACACGCAATGTGCCTCCAGCGGCCGGTCGCGCAGCTATCTATCTATCTATCTATCTATCTATCTATCTATCTATCTATCTATCTATCTATCTATCTATCTATCTATCTATCTATCTATCTATCTATCTATCTATCTATCTATATATATATATATATATATATATATATACATGTGTGTGTGTGTGTGTGTGTGTGTGTGTGGAAATAGACAAGAATAAATATACACGTTATCGACTCTCGTCTATAGACTACGAATAGAGAAAAAGAAATAGAAACCGTATCGACTATCGTCTATAGAAGGTCCATAGACAAATAATAGACAAAAATAGAGACTGCATCGACTTTCGTCTATAGAGGGGAAATAAACAAAAATGAACAAACACCTTATCGATTTTTTTCTCTAGACCGTCTATAGACTGCGAATAGACCAAAACGAATAGAAACTTTATCGTTTTTCGCCTATAGAGAGTCTATAGACTTTGTATCAACAAAAGTCCAAATCTTTAGAAGGGTAAGGTCGTCTATAAAAAGTCCATAGACTAGATATATAAAGGCACAATACAATGTGAGGAGAATGTGCTCTTGAAAGTAGTGTCTAGTCTTTAAAATCACCTTGATACCATAAGCGGTCTTTTTTAAGAAGCTGACATGCAAAATAAATTTTAGAAATGAATTAGCTCGAACACCTAATAATTACCGCTCATTAGATGGTAATCTTAGGTGGGATGCTACGTATACACGGGTGGAAGGCCACCTTGAGGTTTACTGTGTGAACAAAAAGCCATAAGTTCTTTTTATAGCGGCTAATGAACATCTTTTTTTGCACCCACTACTGATATTATTTAGTTAATCATTTAAACGCTCATGTAGGAAGCCCTTGTTAATGCCTGTATTAGTTCCGTGCGCATGAACTGAAGTTCTCTAGAAGGAACATTCCGTTGTCTCATACGCGGCTGAGAGTGTTCTGAAAGCCTCGCAAAGGAACTCTGGAAGTTGCGCTCGTGCGCAGGTGTTCCCGATTGGTTCCAAATGGGCTCAAAATTTATAACCGCAGCTCGGTCCATGCTAGTGCCTATGTCTTTTCCATTTGCTGTTCCTTTAGTGGTAGCTGTGCAATGGAATCGTTTTAAGTTTGTTTGTCCACGAACTTTCCGAATTTCGTGCTCTCGCTAGTCGCCCTTTACATCGTTGAGGCACGGGGGAAAAAAAAAAAGAGGGTGCACACCTTAGTTGTGCTTTCTCGACGGAGGGCGTGGTGGGTGCCTTTCTTTCTCTTTCATTTTCTGTTCTGACAGTCACCGAGTAGTTCAGCTGATTGATCGCATGCAAAAATGTCCGTTAGACACTTGTAAGTTGTGCTATAGACCATGGACTTAATGTCAGAGATGTTACACCCATCTGTGCGAAAAAAAAAAAACACAATGGTATAAATCGTGAAAATATGATAATATTTTATAGCTATTAATATAGCCATATCGTTCGTGGAAACTACCTTTATGAAAGATGGCGCTAAGGTCTAACAAGTGAGCTAGGCGGCCAGCCAGGGAAGCCTCTTTAGTTTCCAGAGGGCCTCTCTTCCTCAGCATCACACATTATCCACACTTTGCTTATTGAGTTTCGCGAAGTACAGACTCGGCTGCATAGGTCTAATATTTGACTCTAAAAAGCAATGAAGCAGCTAGCAATTAGAAACAAACAGACAAACAGATAGTTTGACATATATATAAAATTGATTAAATAAATAGATATATAGATATTTTATGTAGATTAGATAGATCGATAGATATCGATGTCCTCCAGGTAATTTCTTCATACTGCCGACGTCCTCCTTAAAAGTGGCATTGGGAAATCTTTCACGCTGATATCTAGAGCCGCAGGTTTGGATGTGAATGCCAAATAAGAAAAGCTACTGAATGTCTACATGTCGGTGTACGAAGCGCACGCTGTGCTTGGGCATTCGCACTTCGATATTATAGCACCTCTGATTAGGCATATTGTATAGGTGATGGGTTAACTGGCTCTATTTCTCCTCAATCTTCCGAATTTTGTTTTCTGTTTCTCTCTGAGTTTTTTTCTCTACATTCCACAGTGCCTGGACTTATTATTTGGTGACTGGGATAGCGGGCCCTTTGGTGGCATATTCTCGCGCGTTCTCGTCATTCAATAAGCAACAACGACTGCATGGTATTGGAGCAGGAAGGCGTGTGACGTTCTCGCAATAGCTTCTTTGTTCTACAACCCGAAGCTATCGTGCAGCCAATATGTGGTAACCACGGTGGAGCCAGCTAGAGGCCACGCGACGCACTCGCTGTTGAGCCGAAACCCGGAGCCGAGCCGGTGTTGCCACACTGCAGCGATACGCCTTCTCTAATTAATCTCTGAGCGCGCTCGGAAGCACAGGACGAGAATGTGATGGCGCGACTTCTCCATGTAACCCTTAGGTGCCTCGCCCCAGTTAAGGAGGAACACGTATGTGTCTCCTTTGTTTCACGCTACGCCGACAGCTGTGTTCACGGCTCGCTCTCTGGAAGGAGAATAGAAGCGGTGTCTCCTGCGACGATATAACAAGCGGCAAGCGAGGACTCCGCTTGGCCAGCAGCTTTCTGTAATCACAGCGGAGAGGCTTGTGTAATAAGAACAGGATACTAGTATGCACTCATTTCTTTTTTACTTCCAAGCACCGTCTGCGCCCTTTCTCTATGAACGAACACTTCCTCTCTCTTTCCCTCGTCCTCACGCCATAGGGGTGTAGTCTAGGTCGGCTATAACAACGCGTGAACGGGCTTGCAAAGGGTGGAGAAAAGCCCGCAGCGTTAGCTCAGTGGGAGGAGGAGGAGGAGGAAGGAGGAGGAAAAAAACTTTATTCGTGTCCTGTATAAGATGTTGCCACCTGCCTGGCTAGTCCCATGTTGTGACCGGGAGGTCAAGCCTCCTAGCCCTATCACGGGCGTACTGGACAGCCAGGACTTGAGGGATATGATCTGGAGATCTGATCATTCCTAAAAACCGATTCCGGGAAATGCCAGGGCCGAGTGACCCACACTTCCAGAGCAGATGTTCAAGCGTGCATATCTCCTTTTTGCATGCTTTGCATATAATATTCATGTCTGCAATGGCATACCATTCCTTTATTTGTGCAGGTGAATAATAAGACTCTGTCTGTAATTGCCTAAGTGTAACTGCTTGTGCTCTGTTTAGTCTATAGTGAGGGGGTGGAAACTCCCTCCTTCCCATGTAGTAATGTTTTGTAATTTCATTGTATGTAATGAGCGTATCTCTCTGTAAGTTCTCCAATCCAGCAGAGTCAAAACCATATGTAAAAGCGGCCCGGTCTGTAAGGTCGCGGGCGACGCTGTTGGCCGATTCATTTGGATTGACAGGAATGCCATCAAGTGAACGAAGTTGCGCCGGAAACCAATAAATGTTACGTGTAACATTTGTTTGCCTTTGTTAATTATTCTCGCAGCCTGTGGGGCATTCTTTCTCCTATTGAAAGCTCTAATGGCTGTTTCAAGTCGCTATATATTTCTGTGAATCTATCGTCTGTTAGTGCCAATGCAATGGCAACTTGTTCAGCGACTTCAGGTTTGTTAGTGTAGACCGTGGCGCAGTTGGTGCAATTGCCCTGATGATCCACTACCACCGCCGCGAACTTAGTTCGATCTTTGTAGGCAGCCGAATCAACAAAGCAGGCTCCTCTGCCCCCTTTATGCATTTTCTTGATTAACGCCCTGGCTCGTGCAACTTTCCTGTTGATATTATGTTTTGGGGGCATATTCCTGGGTAGCGGTGCGACAATTATGTTGTCTGCGAATTCTTGATTAACTTTAACATGCTGTGCTGGATCCGTAATGGGGTTGATCATGACCTTGTCCAAGATTGATCTTCCCGTGCTGGTTGCATATAGTCTCGCTATTTGTGATGTTTCTTGAGCCTCCGCGATCTCCATGGTCGTGTTGTGTATTCCTAATTTGAGCACTTTTGCAGTGCTGGTTCGAATTGGGAGCCCCAATGCGCTTTTAACAACCTTCTTGAGCGCTGCGTCAAGCTTCTTGAGTTGAAACTACGTCCAGTTGTACATGGCAGCGGCGTATGAAATATGACAGAGTACGAAAGAGTTGATTAACCTGATGAGGTTACCTTCGTTCATGCCCCTATGTCTTCCTGCCAGGCGTCTGATCATCCTGCAGGCGTTATCCGTTTTAAGGGTGATTTTCTCGACCTCGGTATGGTTCCCACCGTTTGCATCAATGAAAAAGCCTAGTACCCTGATCGTGTTGACTCTGGGTATATTGGCACCATTTTCTGTATGTAAGTGTATATTGCTTTCCGATAGAGGTTTCCAGCCCTTAGGCCTGCCCCCCTTTTCACGTCTATAAAGTAGCAACTCCGATTTATGTGAGGAGCACCTGAGTCCAGTGGGTCTCAGGCATTCTTTCACCGTCTTGATCGCTTCAATCAGTGCGTCCTGTATGTGCCCTTCACTGCCACCAGCACACCATACAGTGAGATCATCAGCATAAATGGTATGGTCAATGCCCTTAATGTTGCCTAGCTTTCTGGACAGACCAATCATGCACAGGTTGAAAAGGACGGGAGAGATCACCGATCCTTGGGGAGTTCCTCGATCTCCGAGCTGAACCACTTCCGAGTTTGTGTCTCCGACCTTTATCTTCGCCGTGCGTGCTTCGAGAAAGGATTTGATGTATTTAAACATCCTCAACCCGAGTCCAATGTCCTCTGTCGTTCTGAGGATGTACTCATGCTTGATGCTGTCGAACGCTTTTTCCAAGTCTAATACCAGTATGGCCTTAGTATTTCTAGAATATCCGTCGAGTATGTAGTGTTTAATTTGCTTCATGGCATCCTGCGTGGAAAGTGCGGACCTAAAACCCAGCATGTTGTGAGTGTATATATTATTGTCCTCTAAGTGGTCTTTTAGCCTGTTAAGGATTGCGTGTTCAGCGACCTTCCCCACGCATAATGTAAGTGATATTGGCCTTAAGTTGTCCAAGCTTGGACGTTTACCTGGTTTCGGTATTAGTATAACTTGTGAAGTTTTCCATTCTTCTGGGACTTCGCCTGAGAACCATGCTTCATTGATGAAGTCTCTCAGCGATTAAACTGACGGCTCATCGAGATTTCTAAGTGATCTGCTTCATACTCCATCAGGACCGGGGGCGGACTTTCGATTTAGTTCACTTAACACCCTCCGGATTTCGGATATGGTGAAGGGTTGGTCGAGTTGAGGTTGAGTGGCTCCCCTGTATTCTGATGGAAGTGGCTGGTCCTGCTCATTTCTAACTGGTAGGTATTTGTCAATTAGTTGTTTGGTAACTGTTTCGATGGGCTGATCCTTAAGGGCTACTTGTATAGCTCGGGCAAGGCTGTGTCTCTGGTTGGCTTTAGTGCCTTTTTCATCCAGCAAATGCTTGATCAATTGCCACGCCTTGCCGTTCCTTATTTGCCCATCGATTGACTCACAAAACTCGTCCCACTGTTGCTGGCAGAGGGTGTTACAGTATTGTTCGATTTGTTTGTTAAGTTCTGCGATTCTTTTTCTCAGCCTACGATTTAGCCGTTGGGCCCGCCACCTTCGGGTTATGGCTTCCTTGGCTTCTATTAAGTGGGCAAGTTTCGAGTCCATTGCCTCTACATTAGTGCCTGTAACAATTCTTTTGGACGCTAGCTCAGTGCATGGCTACGTCGTTTCCCTGCTAAGCGCGGGGCCACGGGTTCAATCCCAGCCGCGAAGGCTGCATTCCGAAGGGGGCGAAGTGCAAAGAAACATTCGTGCTCTTAGATTTCGGCTGAGGCTAAAGGACTCCAGGTGGTCAAAATTAATCCAGAGTCCCCCAGTATGCTCTGCCTTCTAATCAGATCGTGATTTCGGCACCTAAAGCGCCAAAACCTAATTTAAACGCTGAGAACCAACTAGGACGAAAGCAGAGTCAGGAAATGATTCTTTTTTTTTTCTGCAGGCTCGCAGCACGAGGAACCAACCAAAGATATGAACAAAAGTCAAGCAAAGATATGAAATGCAGTCATGGCAACGACCGCCGGATTATTATTAGTAGCAGTCGCACTAGTGGTGCTAGTTGTGGTCCTATAGCGGTTGTTAGAAAAAAGGTAATGCCCCACGACTACTACTGCAGCTGCTGTTACCACTGCTCCTGATATTACTGATACTGCTGATATCACTATTACTGATCAAATATTATTGCAACTTCAACTATAATACAACTATACCTGCTACCAATACTCTACTAGTATTCTTTTTCTTTGCTTTTTCAGCGTCAGGGATGTTTCCCGTGTCGTAACTAAAGGTCATATTCGAGCGTCATAAATTACGTTTCTACGCCTTTTCTCCATGTTATTTTCTCATTATTAATTTTTTTCAGTGTCAGATGTGTTTTTAAAGATGTTTCTTTAAAGGTATACTGGCGCTGACGCAACCACGCACTTCTGTGCTTGGTGCCGCCAACGAATTCAGCATGAGCTCCTCCCCAAAACGACACTGCACTTTTCAGGGGTTTTACACTGCATCTTCTCCATGCCCTCGTGCACTCCGAAACAAGGCTCTTGAGAAACGCCGATATTGGCAATAGTGGCTCCTCCACTATGACATCACGTAATTTATCGAACGCAATTGGCTGGTTCAGCGATATAAATTTTCTTCCAGCTAGACAGCCGCGTATTTGCAATGCATTCTACGGTTGTCACCGACTAGGGTGATCATTAACAAAAGTATGCACAAACTCTACTTGACGCATCTTGCTATTTGTTTTTATACATGTACCTCGCGGCAAGCCCGCTGAATAAAAACAAAATAACTCTACGTTACTGTGAACCAGTGTTCCCTTGGTTTAGTCCTTTACCCTGTTCCTTTTACAGCGAAGTTGTTGATGCGGACGCTGTGCCGTCGTTATCGGAGTTCGCTAAAACTGCCATCATCAGCAATGGCTCGAGCGTCGTCGTCTTCTTTCACAGCTGGCTCGTTGGCGCCCCTCGGCGCTACCGCGCGAATGCGCTCGAGCCACGGCTCCCGCGTTCGTCGTTGTCATCGTCTTCTTCCACAGCTGGCTTCGTGGCAGCTAGTCATTCAAACGTAGAATTTCACTTCTCTTCTGTCGTCGTAATGGGGAGGCCGCGTTTACGGGGGTATGAACCCTCGCTTAATGGGGTATGAGCCATTCATTGTCTAATGTGACAGACAGATTTAATTTTGAAGCAATTTAATTTCGAAGAATCGCAAGCGGCAATGCCGGGCGGATGCTGCTAACCACGCCACCTAGCAAACTCGCGACATTGAACGCAAGCGACAACGGCGGACTGCAGGCGTGCCGTCACTGTCGTCGTTCGCTCCGTCACAGCCGAACGTGTGTGTGTAACCTCATTTAGAAACACCATCACGTAAATCGTCAAACCAATCCAACCAATCGTCAAAACGATTGCAGGGCCCGCACCTCCAGTGGGCCTCGTGCCCAATATACGGAGCTTTGTATTAACAGTTCCACACGTTCAATCCCAGCTACAACTATGGCAAGACCACGAGTAGCGGGTATTCCTGAGGAAGAAGATGCCTACCGCAAAAGCAAAAATGAGTTGAAAGAATGGTGAAACAAAATGTTTACAATATAGACTGCTTGCGAAGTTTCACTTGCATGGCGTAACAGTCGGTGTAAATAACACAGCTTAGCTGTTCGACCATCTTTACGGACTGGAAGGGGTGTTTTTTTTTTTTTTTTTTTAATAGCGTATCTCTCAGGCTCCCGTTCCTGCAGGAACGGACGCCTGCAGGAACGAGCGTGTCACCAACCCATGGGTTGAACGCCAGTGCCCATCGGCGTAACCGAGCGACCGCGCTCGTGTTATTGCTCTCCCGTTCGTCGTCGTCTTCTTCCACAGCTGGCTCCGATGTCGCTCATCATGCCAGCGTTACCATACTGCCCCTCCCTCTCCGAAGGCATTCGCTCACGGCACGGGCCCTCTCCCAGTCGGTGCGGTGATTTCGGTCTCAAATTATTTGCCTCAATATAACGCGAAATGAAAACACGTAAACAACTGCGCTCAAACTTTGCATTAGGGAGTATGGTAATCATCAGATATTTTTTTTTTATAGTATGGTTTCATTCGTGCAGTTCCAATAAATTAGATGCTTTTCACGGAAACTTGAGCACGGGAGAATGGAATAGCAACCTGGCGCTAGCGGGAATGCGAGTTCGATCTGCATTTGCATACCGCCCTATCTCGCCAACGGCGTGCGCCACTCGAAAGGCGGCGGAAATGAGGATGAACAGGGGGGGTATCAGTGATGCGTGCACCGAGCCGGGTATGCATCGATGCGCGTACCGGGCACTTCTCGAACAATATGCACGGATCGGCGCGCGCATCTCCGCTGACGCAGCGAGCATCACTTAAGCGCACGTGGCGTCTAGGAGTGGCTGCGCGCGTTATGCAAGACGGTAGCGGTAACCGGCGCAGTCGTTATTTTTTACGTATTTCGAGCATTCGACGTGCATATATACTACGAGTTTAGATGAAGAAGAGCTCGATGCATTATGCACCAAGTCGCCAGGCGCGACCGTCTCGAAAGCTGCACCAGAGGTGTTTCATAAAAGTTTGAAGCTCTCGATCCACCGCCACCCCAGAAAGATTTGGGTATACTATAGGCTGCGTTAAGGCACTGCCTCGTTTGGCAGATGAGTGCCGAATCAGCAACGCGCAATTTCATTTTATTCTATGTGATCTCGAGCCACACTAAATAAGCTAACATCTTGTCCAGCCCCTAAAACAGACGATATTTTTGAGGCAATGAATTCACAAAAGAAAGGGCGTTCCTGGGACGCATATCATGATCGTAAATGAATAGATGAACACACTCGTTATACGTGCCGGAAATTCATAGCCAAGAAGTACTTTCCCTTTATCTTACTTGAATGCTGCGTTAATGGCATCTCAAAGGCAATCAGACTCGGTTTAGAGATACGCTCACAAAATGATTCATTCACTGCCGTCTTGGAAGACACAGCTATTATGATGATCAAGTAGATAGATGTTTTGGCACTTCTCGTTCAATCACACGAGCTTGAGTTAGCGGAGAATCGAGGATCACTCTAATCTCTGAGCATCAATCTTGATCTTCCAATCTCTTCTGGCTGGATTTTATGGCGATGTTAAAGTCGCCATGTAATCGGAAAAATAACTCACTGGACGGTTACGAGTATGTACTTCGAATGTTTAGGCGTGAGCTGTGATGGGGGATAAGCGTTATTGCTCCCAGTCTCGAGCTCGCCGAATGGCTTGGGGTTCTGAAGGTTCCGCTTGTTGCAAGACATTCCTTTGTAAATTCTGTTTTATAGGCTTTTCGTTTAAACTGCTCTGTTCACCTTCGATGTTAGAGCTGTCGTCATCTTTCTAAGCATACACTGGTGCAGCCGAAGGCGCTATGACAACGGCGACGTGACGGCAATGGACTGACGATTCTGAAATGATGAAGATAAGATAACAACGACAGTGTGAGAACGACAACATGATGGCAATGGGATGACGATGAGTGTATGATGACAACTTTATGAAGACGGCTGTTTGGCAACGACTGTATGGCGACGATGGCATGACGACAACGGCAGGATGATGGCGGTATGGCGAGGGTTGGATTACGAAGCTAGAATGACGATGATTGAACAACTACGATGACATCACAATGACGGTAGGACAACGCTTACGCGATGACGTCTGTATGACGACAATGGCATCACAGTGGCGTAATAATCACGATGCAATGACAGAAGAAATGAGGTCGATGGAACGACGAAGGTGGTATGAAGACGACCATGGCATGAACACCAGTGACACGCCGTGGTTGTTTAGTGGCCTTGGCGCTGCGCTGCTAAGCAAGAAGTCGAGAGATCAAATCCCGGCTGTGGCGGCCGCATTTCGATGGGGGAGAAACGCAAAAATAAACGCCCGCGTACCGTGCATTGGGTGTACGTTAAGGAATCCCAGGTGGTCCAATTAAACTAATCCGGAGTCCCCCACTATGGCGTGCCTCATAATCAAATCGTTATTTTGGCACCTAAAACCCCAGAATTTAATTTTAGCGTGATAGCGTTAAGGGCCCCGTGTAGCAGAAAATGCGGCATCGAACGTCGTTTCGGCAAAAAGGATTTTCGAACCACCCATACCCATGCCCTCCATATGGCGCAAGGAAGCTCTACTGAACTAATTTTATTTCTGAAGCTAAAATTCGTAGAAAAATCATAAACTACGATTTACCCACAACCTACAGACTAGATAGCGTCGGATTGTAATTTAAATATACAAGAAAACATAATTCTGTTACGCGAAAACTCAAAGAAACCTATTTCCAGCATTTGTACCATGCATAGATCAGCCACGGCGTCCGCCATTTGCGCGCGCCGGCACGCGAGTATCTCGAGGGCCACGGAGCAGCGCGCCCGGTTCCGTGCAATACCTCCAGATGGCGTTCGCTTCCGCCGCATCAACCCCCACGTAAGAGGCCGCGTTTCTACCAGAATACCCGCGTTCATGCATATCGCTTGCGGCCAGCGTTTCCCTGTAAACATTACGGTTCAATACGCTCCAGTTGCCGGGAAGCGTGAGAAGCAGTCAGAGACCTCCGAATGCTATCGCGTTCCACTCTGAAACAGGAAGCTTAAGCGTCAGAGATATTTTTATACCACCAATATGGGACGACGAAAATGTTATAACACCTGTGTGGCGACCGCTGTATAACGATGATCGCATGACAACAATGGTGTGACGACGTTTGCGTGAGAAGGGTGGCTTGGCGGCAACGGCGTGACATCGACTGCCTGACGAGAATTGGATTATGGCGATGGTCGCATGACGATGACGGCTTGGCAAAGACGGCGCGCGCATGCCTAGTGGCAGGTACCGATGGTAAATGTAGATTGCAAGATCTCTAGGATCCGCCTTCTACTGCGGAAAGCGCCGAGAGCGCAATACTGAGTGACGAGTTAGGAACGAAAAAAGTCGCAGTTTTGCCCGAGAAGCGAAGCGTCGATTGCAATAGCAAATTAGTAGAAAGTTATGCGAAGTAACGAGGGTAGTTTTATAGGCCGTATAAATTTGTAAACATTCTTTTGCTAAGTAACAAGCATGGTGTCGCACTCGCTGTCAAAACGCTGGCATAAGCAAGAGCGGCAGCAGCAGCGAGCGAATTGACCTTCGGGCTTCCCTTTTCTTCGACGCGAACTAAGGGGCCAAAACAAAGCGCACACGAAGCTATAAACCCTCGGCGCCACCTAGACTTTGTACCTATCGCAAATACTTTCAAGATAGGACCAGGGCGCCATACGCAGCAGCAGCTGGAGTAGAACGTCGGCGGCACCCCCCCCCCTGTTCTCCCCCCCCCCCCCCCCGGTGTCTTGCGCGCGATGGGATACGGCGTGCTTTCTCCACGCTTTCCACCCTTGCGCGCGCTCGAGATTGAGCCGCCATCGTCGTTTCACCCTCGCACTCACACATACAGCATACGCGTGCGGCGACGATGTCATCGCCTTTGGACTTTGTAACGAGTATCACGGTGACGGCAGAAATGCAGCTGGAGTGTCCATATAATCGATATTGCAATAAAACCTAACTTTTTTTTTGGGCGTGCCTGTTCCCACAAAAGCAAATGACGGTCGAAGCACAACGATAGCGGCAAGCACTGTCGACGATCGTCAATATCTGCGAATCAGGCGCCTCGGCTATTTATACGTGGCTCTATGAACCTTCCAGCGTAATCGTTGGTGCTCGAGTAAGTTTTCTAGAATGTACATCAGTATTACTGTCGCGTAAAGAATTTGATTACACGAGGCTCGGCGACAAGATAGAGAACAGATAGAGCCATCGATAACATTAGAGAAACTTCCGGTACAGAAAGGCGCCCCCGTTTTGCGCTGCGCCATAAACTTTAAAATTTGTTAGCCGGTGAAGTGCGGTCACCGGGCATAAAAAAAAGAAGCATACCTTTTAATAATACTAGGGAGCCAAGACATGCATGTATAGTATTACGTTTTCGTTACATGCGGTTTCAGCAAGCGAGCCCCTATGCTGACCATACTGATAGTCGTTTTACGTCGAAACGTATAGTTTAAGGCATATATTTGCCTTTCTTGTAGAGTTGCAATTTTAAAGTTTATGAAGGAGCCTTTTTGTAAATTTTGATAATAACGTTATTTATAATGCAAATTAGATATGAAGTTGAAATTTTCAGACTAGCCAGAGCAAGTTCGGAGGCTTTCCAAGATATCGTATGTTAGCAGAGAGTTTGAATTCGGCTCCATCAACACACGAACTGCAGACATTAGAATGTAGATACACAATCCCTAAAACTGTATGTGATATGTTGTATTTGCACCTCCTTGTCAATTTGCTAAGAAGCACGAGTTCACATCCAACCGTGCTTGCGCTACGGTAGTTGAGGAACGATAATAGTGCGGAGCGCCCGAACGCAGAACTCGTTAGTGGGTCATTCCACGCCAACTGCCCGAACCGTGGCGCTCGAGAAAGATACTTTCTCCCAAATAATTACGAAAAAATTACAAGCATATAAGTATTACTTGAACAGTATTTCCCCAAAATATTTTGAACAGAAAAAAATTTTGGCCACGTGAGCGCCATTTGAATTTCACGAAATTATGGAAAACCAGCTGCAAAAAAGAAATTCGCCAGAAATCCACCACATTGCGCATTATTTCAAAATTTGGGGTTTTACGTTGCCTGAACACTGTTCTTTCAATACAAAACAGTGTCGCAAAATAACCATGTTTTTTACTCCTAGCGCTGAGGTGAAAATGCGCGAATTCTAGCGTTATTGCGAAATTTTTCACGAAATAAGGTCAGGTGAGGAAACCTGGAATTACTTTTATAGAACTGGCACTAAAGCTTACTGTCTTCTAAAATTTTATTTTCGCCTATGCGATGCTAACAGGCTCCAAAATAAAAGCCTGAATTCGGCAAAAACGCTATATTGGCCTATGTTTAGACGTTAGTAACACACTAAGGTGGTTCGAAACATGAGCCGAACAGCGGATATCATTAAAAAGAATAACAACTTTCGCCACGGAAATTTTAATCAAAGTACAGTACAATTGACTTGCTGTTAGGGTGCCTCTTCCGTCCTCTTCTCTTTTCATTTTCTGCGCATGCCCCCTCTAGTATATACCCATAGAGTATATGATTTGGCTACGGCACAAGATAGTGTTGGAAGCCAGTGCAGTGTGCGACGTCTCTCTTAGTCCTCGTCCTTCACGTTGTACGTGGTTTAAATGCTCTTCGTTGCTCGCTGAATGCTCACCGTGCAAAACATTCGGCTTGCACGCATTCATTATAGGGTGCTTCAAGTTTCCCTTGGCGAAGCGCAGCTATTATTCAGGTGGTACAACGGATCACTACACTTGCTACTTGCCTCTATTTAGCATTCTGCTTTGTTGAGCTACCGATGCAAGGCGGCTTCGTAAATATTTAAGTACCTCGTCAACTATAGATCACCTTTAGGCTCTAGATGAACACGCTCATCATGAAACCATGTTAATCCGTGCCGAGTGAAACGGAACTTTGCTGCGCTCGCATTTTATCAGCAAGGCTCTTTTGTGCTTCTTTCGCTTTATAACATATGGTTACCTGAATATCAGGTGCTGAGATCAACGACAGTGACGGAGCTCAGTCTTATGCATCGTAGGAATAAATGAATGATTACACAGACTAATTCGGTAGCGCCACTAGCATCCCCTTGTTCTTAACTAATTGAAAAACGATAATTTGAGGGCTGAATTGACTTGCCCTATTAAAAAGAAGACTAGTATTTTCCATGTGTGAAAAAACCCCGCGCGACGCTCGGGCTAGTTTTGCGAAGCCTACTTAGACAAACCACGTACCAAAAAGAAAGTCTCGCTTTTTAGGGCGAGAGATATGGAAGAATATATAAGGAATGCAGCGATGTTAACCAATCAATAGTCCGGTTGGCCATTCCGCGCTGGCGAAAAGGCGAAGAGGAATAGAAACAAGGTAGAGAGTGAGAGAGGGTATAGAGAACTATTGAAGAACTATTAAAAAAGCGCCCCTAATTGTTTTACCACTCGTTTTCTGTAAGAGGCGCTGAACATCCCGAGGACCGCCAGAAATGAGCCGGTGTGTATGGTTCGCGTATAGAGTAACTCTACGCCACAAATTCGGAAGAAATCAACGAAGGTGCTTTTCATAGTGTCAAATCATGCCTTCTCGTTGCTCGCTGAAGCATATTGGGAAGCTTAGCTCTAATTCGAGCGAAAGAAAACGTTTTCTTCCTGTACCTCAAGAAGGCACACGTTGCAGGCGCGCGCAGCAGCAATGCACACGAGATTTTGCACAATTTGGCGAAGTATATCCAGTCATGCACCACGCTTTCAGCGAAACAGTAATCCGAGACGCTTGTAACGCCTGTCGTACACTGGAAGTTTTGACCTCCACAGCGCTTTCGCAGTAGTGTTAGCGAACTTGACGACAGAATTATCTGAAAATAAGAGGCGGAAAGAATAAATCACGGTAGAGAGGAGGGGGGGGGGGGGGAGGCAGATAGGTTAACCAGAGGAGAGTGTCCGGTTCGTTACCCTTCACCGGGGTGGGTGATATAAGGGTTATAAAGATGACAATGAGCGAGAAGGGTAAAAAAGAAAGGAACAAAAAAAAAAGTAAAAGAAGAAAAAAGGAAGGCAGGTGGCAGAAAAGGCTTTCCAATCACAGGCGTTCACACAGGCCGGTCGATCTCAAGAAGCGCAGTAGCGCTTGCACGGCCTTCTGATGCGATGTTAAGTCGCGTTGGTGTATCAAAATTATTTCTTCCGACAAAGGCTGGTCGCCCAACTGGTTCAGCACGACGGAAAGCGACTGTCTCTGCACACTGTACTGCGGGCACTGGCAAAGAACGTACCGCATTGTTTGTGCCGCGGTCGCCGCAATCGCCACTTGCTGCGGTGTCGGCCATTCCTATATGCGGAACGCGTAGGCATTGGTTAACGCGACGCCTAACCATAGCCTACACAAAAGGGTCGCGTCTCTTCGGGGAAGTCTTGTGCAAGTCGGAGGCTTTGGGTTGGATGCAGTGTGTGTAAACTAGCGCGCATAAAATGTGGTTCATTCCACTCTGATGTAGTGCATTGGCGTGCAAGTAGACGTCTGTCCTAGACTGCGGGATCATTAGGCGGTTGTCTTCTGCATGAGTTGAACGACCAGCTTGATCGACAGGCTCATTGCCGATGACACCACAGTGGCTTGGTATTCACTGAAAAATTATTTCATGTCCTTTCTCAGTCAAGTGGTGTATGGCTTCTTTTGTGTATGGTAAATACCAACTGCTCAAGCGGACCGGGCCGTAATGCTGACAATAAACACTGCAGTGCCGTCTTCGAGTCGCGGAAAACCGACGATTTGTGTTGGTTTGTCATTAATAAAGTGTAGGGTGACTCGAAGCGCTGCGAGTTCTGCTGCCGTCGACGTTGACAAGTGAAATGTTTTCAACTTGATAGTGGCGGCTTTTGCTGCAATGACGACAGCTGCCGTATAGAGCTGTTCGGCAGGCGGGAGCCATCGGCGCATATGTGGATGTAATACCGGTACTCGTGATATAATACGAGTAAGGTAAGTTGTTTAAGAGCTTTTTTTTTCGCACGACAGGTATTGTTAAGTCACGGTAAATTTCTTCACTCGTGTACGACATATGACTGTGCCGGGAAACCTCGTCTGTGGCCACAGAAAATGTGTGTACAATCGTTTTACGAGGTGCCTGTAGATTTAAAGTTGTTTCCATAAAACGCGAACACAATTCCCGCTTCTTTTCTTTGGGGGGGGGGGGGGGGAGGGGGGGTTACACAGTCTGGTGGACCACTGCTGAAGGTAACTCATATTATTATTATTATAAGATAACTCATAAAAGTAACTAATATTGCCACAACAAAATAAATTGAGCGCTCTTTTTGTGAATTGTGTTGAGCTATACAGAAAAATTTCGATGCTTGGGAAGTAAATTTCAAGCTAGGGAAGGGACAACTGCGGAATCACACTGTCGCCTTCATTTCAAAAATTTCTATAGAGCATGCATATTCTGGTTCTGGAAAGGCGAGGTTGACTCCAATTAGGATATATTGAGGTGCTCAATGTGTAGTAACTCGCATTTTTGCGAAAGTGCTGTAAAAATGCTTATGAACCTTCTCTTTACGTTTTCTTTTTGTGCGCATAGAGAAGCAACGGAAGTGGAAACACGAAATGTCTGAAATGACCTACCCGTGCTAACAATGTCACTCTCACTCACTTTTCCTAACCATCTCCGTATTTCTTTAACTATGTAAAATTTTTCCGCGCGTTTGATAAACTTCTGCGCTTTAATTTCTCACCTTATCGCTGTCGTTAAAATTCTTGGTAAGAAGTGTCTTTGAAAAGTATTGCGATGCGAGGTTTCATTGTTTTTCTTCAGAGAAAGAAGCGAGAAGAGGCGTTAAGGTTATTACTAGTGTTGTACGTTACTTTTTGTTCAATGTTGGTAGTGTTGGAAACAATTAATTTATTAAAATATGCCGCCAGTTAACTGCCTTCAGTACGCACGATCTATGTTTATGGAAACATAAGCATGAACATTGCATACTGTGAACCTTGCATAGAGAACCTTGAAACCTTGCATAGCGATTAGTAAGAGGCGATTAGAAGATTGGTTGAAGACAATTAGGGAAACGAAAAAAAAAACGGAAACGTACAAAAACAAAGTTCACAATAAGGAGCCAAAAATTTTTCTTTAGCCTAGATAGGACATTAGACAACATAACAGCAGGAGATTGGGGGCACAACCTACCGCCAATTCCAAAGGGGACGCTCATAACATCCATCCATCCATCCATCCATCCATCCATCATAACCCTCGCTCTCGGAAGCCTGTGTTATCCGTGCATTCCTTGGCCGCGCCAGCTTTCACCTGCGTTCTAACTTCACCTCGGTAGTCGCTCTAAAGAAATTAATGTATAAAAAAGCAGACTATATTCGAAAGGAAGAACGTTGGCGGTAGTGAGTACACCCACGCTCAAAAGCCTTGCGCCTTACCCACTGGGCTAAACCAGACACGCAGTAAGTTCCTCAAGTGTCAAGTACGAGCCAGACCGCGAGCGCAAAATGGGAGCGCGACTTATCCAGTCAATATCACGAACGTTGAAGTCACCTCATAAATAAAACATGCTAAGCCCCTAAAGTAGCGAATGTTTCAGACGAAGCTTCCAGCGGTTATACATGGTTAAAGTTTGGAGACCGATAAATACAACCAGCAGTGAAGTGTTGCATGCCAGACAAATTTTACGCGACACAGCTCGGCACTGAAGGTTTATAAATGATACTGACACACTTTCCAGTCTGTTATCAACCAAAATGAAAACTCTCCCGCCACGCGCATCGCGATCTTTGCGATATGCGTTTACATGAGAAGGAAAAACTTCTGCATTGTAAATGCTGTCTTGGAGCCACGTCTCGGTGACTAAAATGCTATCGGTATTCGTAGAAGTCACGAGGCCCAAAAATGCATCCTTTTTATTTCGTAGGCTCCGACAGTTTACGACGACCAAGACAAGTTCTTTCTGATTGCGCCTTTGGCGTCGCACGGGAGCTTTTGGTTGTTATTGCACCGTCATCCTTGGATGAATTTTACACAAATGTTTTGCCTCCCATAAACCACTTATTAAAGCGAAGCATGAAAGTTTCATTGGGCTCCTTGGCAAATGTGACCAACTCTTTTCCTTTCAAACCAGACGTTCTTTGAGTAATCCTTACTTATCGACAGAGCGGTACCCCTTTGTTTGCTCACCTTCACAAGTGCATTTTGTTTTTCTTTGAAGGAACTAAATTCTGCTACGATGGGGGTCGCTTCCTTGTGGTAGCAAAATGGCCCATCCTGGTAGCACGCTCAATATCTGTTTGACGCCACCTGGACACCCAAATTATCTGCACACACCGATAGCACCTGACACTTAGAATATTCCCAAGTCTCGCTTAACGTTTCCCTTGCGCCGTGGAAGACCAAGTTGTTTCTACGTGACCTATCTTCAAGGTCTTCTTGTTGCCTCACTTTGCCCAACTGTGTCGCTAATGAAGAGTTTTGAAATTTTAGCTCATGCAAATGGGCTCCTAACTGTTTTAAGCTACCAACGTCGTGTTCAATCACGGACATTCGAGTCATAAGAAGTGCAGTAAACTTTTCGTAAGCGATGTTCTGGCTAGCTTTGATGCCCTTCAGCGCTTCAAGCATTTAATGCACCCTTCATGTATTTTCAGCGGTGAGCATAATGCCTTAACGAGCTCCTGTTACTGCTCCGCTGTGAACGGCCTCGGATTTGTCTCGATATCCCCAGAGGACAGCAAACGCAACATCAGCATAGACAGTACCGCCCGACAGTTCTGTGCAATTGCCTCAGAGACGATGCAAATAAGGATACACAAGAGTTGAAAGGTTGGGTTTAGGCGCCGTCACATGAGACCAGTCATATTGATCAACTGAATCGTGAAAGTAGGACATACTGACCTGAAGAGCAAGAGACCACAAGCATCCCGTCCTCATAACAGCACTGAAACACAGACGCGGCTGGTGGAGCAAGCACTTCAATTGTTCATGATCCCATGATGGCACGCGTAGTGTTCAGGTCGGCTGACGAAGCTGTGGTGGCTGGCAACTAGCGAATGCCGGGCACTGTTCGATGTAGCGTGGGCGTTGTTCCAAGCGTGCGTAAACTGCGCGTCACCTGAGACGATTAACGCCTGCAAAAGCTGAATAGCAAGCGACCGTAAGTATCCAGTCCTCATGACAGCACCGAAACCCGATCATCTGACAGCATGCTATTTGGACCGAAATTTCCATTGCAAAGCCCGACGTGACGAAAGCGGTGACGTAATAATCACCGCGGCTTACACGGAAGCGTCCTCGTTAGATTCTGAGGCAGTAGGGCAAGGTAGCATGACATCGTGGATTGAAATTGGCCGGCTTTGTGCTATCTAGGGAGCGTTGGCCAGCTGTCCCAACGCGCTCGCTTGCTCAAGAGGAGTTTATAACTTGAAGGACCGCTCAGCGGCGTTCAATTGGACATCAATGCTTTCGCATTCACAACTCATAAGAAGTGCTTCCGTGTCCTTGGCTTTTCAGTCTTGCCACAGTTCCATGTGTGCTCTAGAAAGTGTGGCCATAGGTTACGGGAAGTGGAACGTTTTCTTCCGATTTGTCACATTTCTTGAAGGCCCCGCACTATTTTATTTTTCCTGACGTTCCGTGAATACGCGTTATCCCTCCCTGATCCTTCTTGGAGAACGCAAGTTCTCTTGCAGTTCGTGTGTTCCTTTATCGAATTCACGAGAGACCGGTGACGAAATATATCGCGTACATCAGTATTGAAGCAATGCAAAGTCTACAACAATGCCAAATGACCCGGCCGACGCATATTTGCCTTGATAAAGTTGCCATTTTCCTGTTAAAATGGATAGCGATGTTAAAATAAATAGTCACTGTTCCTGGCATTGTTGCCAGGAAGAGATGATGTAGAGAATGTGAGAAGGCGCGTCAAGGTAAATTTTGGAAGGAACAAGTGGATCATTTGTGCATAGTGCAGTGCGAATCTTACAATAAATTCAGATGCATCCAGATGCGTTGCGGCACTCAAACCCTAAATAAGCTTCACAGATTGTTAAAAACTTGGAAATTGTACGACCGTCTTTGAAAATTGTGGCGCGTCGAATCGCGATATTGTGTGCATTTTCTCTCTCACTACTATTCAGTCATTGTGTCACCTTTTATTCTTTTACTTGCGCTATAGTTAGCCTCCCTGTCCTTGCCTATATTCTTTCTCCTTTCCTTAGAAATTGTATGCGATATTCCTAAAAGGACAATCTGGCCTTTTCCAACCATCTTCCACGTAACCTTCTGCAAACTCGATCGACCTCTGTGAGGTCCCTACAGCGTCATCGAAGGTTACCACATATAAATCCCTACGGTCATTTTCAATGCCGCTTTAAGCTGAAGCTGCTTTTCTTGTAGGCCAACTAAACGTTTTCATAGCTGTGCTGAATGCTCTTGCTCAGTAGGAACACTCTCCATTTCAATAAATCAGGGTATCATGTTTGAACCAGACCAAATAAGACTAGCTTTAGATGTGATTCTGCTAAACGGTGAAGCCAGGGATAGAAAATATCAATTTACACGACTAAAAGGCTAGTATGGCCTCGTAGAACATGCACGATACAAAAATTTTTTAGCGCAGAATAACACGGAGGATAATACATAAAATGACAAGCACAAGTGCCATATGCCTGCAACTAAGCGCTTTTGCTGGTTGTTTTGTGTTTTATGGCCTTACTTCAAAGCAAAAATCCACGTGCTATCGATTTTGTCAACACTTATAGCCACCCATGTAGGAGAGGACGACGAATTCACCGCAGCATTATTGGACGCTCAATGCCCGAAACGTGACGAGCGGAGTGAACACGTTTCCTTCAACAAATTTCGCGAGTCGCACCTTACCTATAATGCTATATGAGGATAGGCCGCTTGTCATGAAGCCGTTGCATGGTTGGCGCTTTGAGGGAGGCAAGTACCCATGTACACCGACAAGCACACACACAGCGAAAGACAGATAAGGAGGAGTCAGGCAGAAAAAAAGAAAGAGAAAAAAATGCATAATGGCATGTGCAGTCCAACGGCCTCGAACCTTTTCTGTGGCCTATCAGCATCAGTGCAAAGAGGGCTGGCAAAGGACGTTGCACCACAGCTCGTTCTCGTAGGTTCGTGAGCATGGAGACCGCCCGTAGGTAAAGGGCAAGGTCTTTGCGAAGCGCTATGAAGTCCTAACGAGCCCGCCATTAGCGCAGCGGTGTGAATGTACTCTCATTTGCTGCGAAGCATGCCCATGCCACCTTTAGGAGCAAGAGCCAGTAGCAGATTTCTTGAATGGCGGTGCCTGCCGAGCAGATATACGCATTTTGCCCGAAGTTGTTATGTGCGAAACGTTGTGAAAGGAAATTTAACTATGGTCACGTAGGTGAATAGAGCGGGAAGGAACCAGGACCGCTATGTTATCTTTAGAGTCTACCTTATCTTGCCTCGTGACCGCATGCGGACATGAAAAAAAAAAGAAAAATCAAAGTTAAGACACAGTACTTGCTTCCCGTAAGCATTGTTCAGTGTCCCGGTGAGAATGTTCAGTGTTTGCAAAATCTAACTTTTGTTGAACGCTGCGATATGATGATTCATCTCAGCACAGGCTCATTCGCAGCTAACGCAAACACATTTACAGAAGAAATGCTCTTCAAATCGGCTTCCCTTCAAGCTTCTGATAAGCAAAAGACCAGGCGATCATCTGCGAGTATACCTCTTCTGCATAGCGCTATATGGGCGGGAACATACATGTGCTTCTGTAATTAGGGGTTCCTGTTCACTGCACTGATTTTATTATAAGATTTCTGCACGAATAAATTGAGATGCAGCTGCAACACATAACTGAAACTGCAAGATAACTGCAACCAATATTATTCGCACGTAATAAAAAAAAAGAGAAATCCCACCTAGCCTTATGATTACACCTCCGAGTCAGCACGTGTCATCCAAGTACGCTACAAACCAGCTTCGAAATCGGCTTCAAGCATTTCGATGAGGATATCGTGTGTGAATATCGTGTGGGGATATCGCGTGTTTCGTCGAAGGTGAAAAAAATTAAAGAAGCAACTGTCAGACAAAAGAGCTATGTAATATCATTGTTGAAGCTATAACCAAAAAAATGAATGATTGACAAAACACTGTTGAAAGAATAACATATGCTAGTGTGTCACACATTTAATTTACGCTTAATGAGTTCATAAACCTATTGCATTCCCGAGGACAATGTCTAGTTAATCGGGAAAAAACGCAATGGCTGGCCGCTCGTTTGCACTGGCTACCATTGTACAGAGCCTCGAATGGACAAAGTTCTGAGATGTGCCGTATCTCGTTGCCCATTGCGCTCACGCATTTTTTTCTAGCAATGTCTTATTTACTGTGCTCCTCTCGGTGCCTCTGCCATTTTAGTAGAATCCGTCAAGCTTTTCTTATTGATCGCCACACTGGAGAATAATTTACACCCTTAAAACGAATAAGGGTGTAAATCGGTTTAAAACTCCCGGCCCAACATCCAGAAAAGGGTGCAAAGGCAGGAGGTATAGGCTGATCTACACCCTTATTTATTGTTAAGGTAGTAAGTTATATTACAGTGCACGGACTGGCTCTAGCGCATATAGTTAAGGAGGTCATTGCGCTAGCCGCTTATTATACGTAATTATAATGCTTAATACACGTAATTTACCACAATTAAATGCTATTCTTTTCATTTCTTAAATTTCCCGCGTAACTCAAAAACTTGATTCTTCTCTTGGCCCGTGTATACCTATAAGAATGGTTCAGCACAGTCAACTATTAGTTACCTCATCCTGAGTACGCAAGTTATCTCATGAAGAAGTGTTATCGCTTCTGAGCCTGTTTGGAAATAAAAGAAGCAATTTTTTTCTTCGTCCATTAGATAATAATATCTCAACAGAGAAGTTGCAAACCACTATGTGAGTCACCTTAGAATTTTACTAGGAATGAATATACTAAATGTTCTTAACAGCAGGGTTATGTACCAGCTAGTATTTAAATTACGCTATCACCTTGTTAAATGAAAGCAGTAGCACATGCTACAAGTCAAATTTCTTTGCAGTGACAACTTCTAAGCACTTCTATCTTCCCCACGGATTAGAAAACCCCATTTCAGTTTCGGTTAATTTCATATAAATACCAAGTTTAGCAAGTATACAATAATACACAAGAACTAGTCCCGTAGAGGTACACTGTTGAGCGAGCGCTTGTGAATAAACGTATAAATATAAAATGTACAACAAAGTAACATGAAGTATATAGTAAGCAACCGCTAATAGAAAACTGAAGCACTAATATAAATGTTCCTAAGCACCAACTAAAAGAAACATACATATCAAACAAAGGAACAAAAAGTGTTCCGTAAATATAACACATGGGTGGATGATTAGTTTACAGTGATAATATTCCAGCCGTTGCGCTTTGAAGGCAGAATATGCTGTACACTGTCATACTAGTCAGGGAGGTGGTCAACCAGAGTTATACAGATGGTTATAAACACGCCTCGCGTATACGTTTAGGGATCACTTTGTTGTTTACGGCAAGCACGCATGTAAACACGTGCCTGTGCCCAGATCCACGGACGCACCTGCACATGCAGGCTGCAACACATGCGCAGACACACGTGAGGCTTTATGAAAGAGCACAGAAAGTAAATAAATCGCCTAATGAACACTGTCCGGCAATTCCCGTTGAATACGATGCATAGAAGCGCAAGTTGTGGATCTGACAGGAGGCAGGGACGGTTATAGTTCGTTATATAAACGAGGCTGGGCGTCAACAACAAACTACTTAACCACATTGTGCTATATATGTGTATTATCAGGATCAACCTTCATGCATTCTTGAGCGGATATTGAACAACGGCTGTTTTGCAAGTAAAAGCAAGCATATGCGAGATGAATACGGTTGTGTATTAATAAAAGCAGAAAACTTCCATGATTCACAGAAACTACTAGCCTGAAAAGAGAGATCAGCGGGCTCAGCGGGAATTGGTGCACATACGGAGATATAGAGAAGCTGCGTTTCTTTCATTGCTTCCATAGAGCTTGTGTTCAGGGAGAAGCATTCACCTTGCTTCAGAGTCCGATCCCCTTAACCTTTGAGGAACAACTAAATTATCTCCCAAACACGTTATCAAAACGGAAGCACGTACTGTTAGGTTCGGAAATAAAAACCTGATTCATAACCTTCTATTCTGCTGCAGGTAGGCAACGTTGAGAACCTAAATTTTTTTTTTCGAACTAACTTTTTAGTCCTCCTATATCCCAACCTCGAAATACACATTTGCTACACTTCGTCATCAGCCAAACATTCAGTAGTTGACTGAATAATTAGGCTGCACATTGTCGTCGCACCAAGGACTAATGATTTATTCTAAGCGTACATGAGGCGTGTGGGAGGGGCACAATCTTTTCATTTACAGCAAAGCTCATTATGCCGAAAAGGCTTTAATTCATGCTCCTACACCTCTGCCATACAGATGCAGTAACAGATTGACGTTGGCTGTTTTTATCATGTCAAGAGTAGTTATTGCGATGCATATTGAAAATGCTCACTGTTATTGATGAATGACACAAAGAAAAAAGATGAAACAATACACTGTTCCACAATTCCAGAGATAATATTTTTTATCGGCAACACTGCTTGCTTTGACAGAAGCAACTGAGTTATAATAGTGGTTCTCAGTCACGACAGAGGAAATTACTTCAAACGCACCATGGTATATTGGCTCCTTGTTAGTTTTCCTCAACGCAGGTTTATAACAGAATGTTATTGCTCACAAGGACAAGTAAAATACGTTTCTTCTTTCACTTTCTTAGATGGTTTGAAACTTCACGAACTTTCCAGCACCGCCAGCTTCCACGCATAAAAATGTTTAGCTCGACCTTTTCGACATTGCTGCACGTTGCAACTTTGATAGTTCCGCATGCGTTGATGCCGGTCGTCCGGTGTTGGGAGCTGAAACGATCTCCTTCTGCAACAACTCCATGTGGAGGCTAGTAAAAGCGTCCGGCCAAGAAGTTTTAAAGGAAAGTACCCAAGAGCAAGACATGCAAAACGTGATCGTCCCAATGTTCAACCGCAACCCTGCGGGCAGCCTTGCTTTTAGGAACATAGCTTTCTTTATTGCTTTTTTTTTTGCCTCCAACACACTTTATATTACCCTCCTGAACACAAACTTTGTCTCCAGTCCCTACAGCTTTGTGTTGTTCTGTGCTTGGCTTGCTTAGAAAAGATGGAAGAATGCTGTCGTCCTAGCGTACCATTTTATCGACCTTTATATGGCCATGTTTTCGTTTTCTTTCACTCTCTATCTAGGACACCGAGAATAAACATTTACGAGTAGTAAATGTCTCCACATTTACGGCTCTCAGGCACTGATGTTACAGGGCACTATCAACAGCTTTGGAAACACCGGTTTCATGGGAGAAGCTAAAGAAGGAGTTCCAACAGCTTTTGTTCTTTCATTCTTAATGACACCTCCATATGGTACTCACTTTACTGCTTCGCTCCTTGGACTCCTGACAAGGAAGATTGCTTATATAATGGGAATCGAAGAAGAAAATGTGCAGAGCGAAGGAAAGCAAAAGCCTATCGTGCTTCTCGGCTTGCATTTACGTGCGTTTCTCGGCATTATATCTCAAGTGCTCTCATGCCACGAGTTTCTAATCCTTCTAGTGCTCTTTTTCTCGTCCCTTGTAGTAGCCTATTGTGATACTTAATCTTCTAATTCAACTGAAAGATGTTCGCCTTTACAAGTTTCAATTTCGGCCAGACAGTTATGATTACGCCGAGCTCAGTGCGCTGCAACAAAGCTGAAATTAACGTCAGTGTGTATCCGAGTTCTCATCACATTGGGGGAACGGGAAAAGTGTTTCTGCTGTCACCTTCATTCATGTCAAAATAAAGCAATAAGAGCGCAATTAATCTAAATATGCGGAAGGTGAAATATGCGGCATTGAATATGAAACTCGCCTTAGGTTTCTGGTTAATGCGATTTAAAAGCGCGAATTTATGATTTGCACGTTGCGCACCGAAACTAATATCTGCAAATTTCGTCCGACATTTTTTCCCTATGCCGTATGAAAATAGAAGCAAACAAATTCGCGTAGTAGGGCATTTCCGCACTTCCCCACTCTACTTTTCCTCTCCACTCCGTAATACGCAACGACGCGACCTCCTGCCGACAACCTGATTGAACCTAGACCTCGGAGTTCAATTCATGTGCGACCAGTGTCGTCTCTCGCTTCTCCTGTTGAACGACGACACTGCGTGCCTGAGTGGATATTAGGGCACGAGTCCTGCAGGTATCTGCAGTACTCGTTTTGTGACCACGGCAGTCACATTCTAACGTTGACTGAATCCAAAAACGCTCATGGAATTAGATTTAGGCACACCGCAGGTGGCCCAAGTATATACGGAGGCCGCCTCTACGGCGTCTGTCGCAGACTGCGATACGCTTTAGGGCATTAAACCTCTTAATTCGACTTCATTTTTAAATCATGCAGGTATTGCTAAAGATGTTCAAGGTACGTGAGCAGCCGCATGAACCGCGAAGCGCTAGGTGAGAACCTTCAGTGATGCTTAGGTGCCGTCACCATAGTGATAGAGAGAGAGAGAGAGAGAGAGAGAGAGAGAGTAAAGGATGCATATGAAGGCAGGGAGGCTAACCAGAGGCAGTTGCGGTTGTTTACCCTGCACGGGGGGAAGGGGAAGAGAAATGGAGCGGAAAGGGGAGCTAGAGAGAGATAACATGACTGCGAAAACATCTGACCAGAACATTTCTGCGTGAAGGTACGATGCCGTATGCACAAAATTAACGTAAACACTTTCCTAACCATTCCATTGTGCTAATCTGTCAACTTTTTGCAAACTGAATTTTGCTAGTGTTGAACTAAGTCACAGAGCTTAGCAAGCATTCAAACGAAACTATTCATCACCGCATATAAGATGAAGTTACAAACACGGAACTGAAGGCGCCATTACCAATGAATGTCACGTCGTTGTAAATGGCATATAAAGCTTTCACAACTTAAATTTTACTAGTGTTGAGCTAAGTTACATAGCTTCGCAAGCATTCAAACGCGACTCACTTGGTGTAAATGAAGCTACAAACCCAGAACTAGAGGCGCCGCCACCAGTGAATGCCAACTCGTTAACTGCGTATAAATAGTGCGGGCGACATGTAGGTGGCCGGGAAGCCGGCATGGTGCGCAACAAAGGACCCCGTCTAAGCTTTCAGAATCTGCTCCGGGAGCTCGCGCAGTGAAAAAATAAACAGTGTTAGGATCCGTCAAAGACCGGAAGAAACTAAGTTAAAACAAAATGAACACCTAGTCACTAACGGCAACATGTATGTGCTTTTCTCCTTAGTTATCGGAGCATATGTGTGCGTGCATTGGCGAAAAGTTTCAGGTAAGAGAGAGAGAGACGGCTCTTTATTGAAGTGCACAGAATTCTGTCGGCGCATAAGTTGGCGCCTGCAGGCAGAGTAGACGTTTCTATAGGATGAACTTTTCGTCGCATGAGAGCACAAAAGTGAATGCAGTGTGCGCGTAAATATTTCAAGCATGCTTTTCCCTCTGTCTCTCTCTCTTTAGTGTGTGTTCTCATTCCCTCGTTTACGTTTACGCCTGCTAACTTAAATTTGCACAAACGTCCCCAGGCCGAACATTACTTAGGCCGCTTTTATAGCAATCGCTTTGAAAGCACTATATCGATTCAATGTTTTTCTTTAACGTTTACATGCTTACTCTTAAAAACTTCATGCTGTAGTATTGCTGCAGGGTATCACGCTATCACGGCAGGCTTTAAGGTCTATGGGCCGCACTCGCACACGCCCCACTCAGCAGTGCTGATTAGGTGGCGAAAAGAACAAATCGCGAACCAGCCCTGCGTCTTCAAATGCCCTTGTTGTTTATGAAGTGCGTGCATGTAATCAGGGTTCCACTATACAGGAAGGCAGCGCAAATGGTTACGTAGTCCAGTCCGTTAAAGCGAGTAAATATCTGGCTATCAGCTTATTCAGGGGAAGGCAAGTGTCAGAAGTTATTTTATAAAAATATTGCGGTGTCCGAAAAG
Organism: Dermacentor andersoni; assembly: GCF_023375885.2. NCBI lineage: Eukaryota > Metazoa > Arthropoda > Arachnida > Ixodida > Ixodidae > Dermacentor > Dermacentor andersoni. The sequence goes on along the minus strand of NC_092816.1, from coordinate 25,216,904 downwards.
AGAGCGCCCATAAAATAGAATCCGTGCCGTTTCCTGCGATAATGACGGTGTGGCGTCGTCTGAGTCAGTGACAATGGCCAGAAAAGAAACGAAGAAAATGAAATAAAAAAAATCTGAAAGAATAAGACAACGAAAAAGGAAAAAAATATCAAATCAACAAAGAACGAAACTGGTCTGCCGGAATGGTATGCCGTCCTTGTTGGTATGTTTACATAATGGAGCGGCAGACAGTGCAAACATGACACACAGACTAAAAACGGACGACACTAGAGAATGAAATGAATATTTGGACGGGCCCTTATAAATACATGCGCTCTGGTTCTTCTCTCTTGTGTTCTTTTCACCCTCACGTGTGCGCGGGCCGCATCATGCGTCGTCTGCTCAGAACGGGACTAGTGGGACCACTCGACTCCTCGTTCGTGGCCCGTCGTTTGGGATGCATGCATGAATTATTCAAAAGTGAAGTGAGGGAGCGTGTTGGTCACTGGACCACAGGCGGCTACCGTGTAATGTTATGATTCTATTCCCTGATATTCCATCCTTATCATACACCACTCGTGGCCGAATGAACAATGCTGATGATAACCTAGGCGGAGCACTTTACAACTAAAGAATCTGAAAACAAAATGAATTTCTGTAGAGTCGTGACATGAACACAACCAAAGCGTGCTTCCATGCCCATCGTCTAGATACACAAGAACGAGTGTGAGGTCACGAGATACCTTGTCAACAGACAAAAACAGCCATGATTAGTCGTCTAAGAACAGCATAATTATCTGATGTGGTTAGTACTGTAGGTCTGCTCGATGATAAAGCGTTTCCCAAAAAGGTGCCTCCACGAGCGACCAACATCGTTCTCGCTTTCCAGGGGGATGAAATCAGGAAGCGAGAACGACTCATGAGGCTGCGAAGCTTAAAAAAATGCAGGAAAACATTTTTGTATTGTCTCTTTTATTTGGTAAAGTACTTGCCTGCGCATTTTAACATCGTCCTCTACAGAAAGTCAGCGTTACGCTTATACACCGGTGGACATCCTGTTTCTGGCTTCAAAATCTACATGTGACGTGAACGTAATACTGACGGGAGGCGTGTCATTCGTTAAATCATATTCAGTTTTCCTGGCTTAGCGAATCAACCTCCAATTAAAATGACTCATTTAGAGCACAAGTTTGCGGGGCCGTATTCTGAGCTTGTGTCACTGGCGAATTTCTTTTGTGTGGCGTAGAGTCCAACGTGACAAATCAAGGGAGCGACGGGTATCCTGACCACTGGCTTAGCCAATCAACGTGTGAAGAAAATGGTGCCCTCGAAAGTGATAGACTAAGAGCACATGCCCTGGTTTCGTCGTTGGTCAGTAATGACCTGCCTCAGGGTGCAAAAATCAGGACGGTGAGAGGCATCACTCTTAAACAAATGTACACCCTTTGGGCCGTATCTCGTCCCACAACAATAATCGTCATCTGTCTTGTCCACATTTCCTTTCCTCAACGCTGCGAGCCCTGTACTTCCAAGTCACGAATGGCTTGCGCGTTATCAGCGTGACACAGCATTCTCGACAGGCAAGGTGACTCTTAAAACAGTTGCACCTTTTGGGGTGCATATTTGCCTCCCAACAATAATTGTCGTCTTGCTTGCGTTTATTTTGTTGAGAACGCTGTGCTCTCTACATTCCTGTCGAGAATGCTCTGGCATGTTAATAACGCGCATACCGTTCGTGACATGGAAGTACCGTGCTCGCAGCGCTCAAGAAAGGACATGCGGAGAAGACAGATGACTATCACAGTTGTGAGGCAAATATACACCCTAAAAGGTGCAACTGTTTTAAGAGTGTTGCCAGCGCAGAGATATTAAGAAACGAAAGGCAAGCAAGACAGATCGACTGTTGTTGTGGGATAAGAGAAGCCTCATAGGGTGTAAACGTTTTTTAAGAGTTACTGATGCGAACTTGACGGGCGCTTGGGAGCTGAGATAGAGATTACCAGTAAATACAAATAAACTTTCTTTATTCGTGACAATTTACCTCGCCACTGCTTTTGGGCACATTGTGCCGTTTCATGCGCAAGCTTAAATTGAGCGTCTTAGCCAGCGAACTGCAATGGAAGCCAATTCTATCTGTGTCAGACAAGGACAAAGAGTTTAGGGCTCCATTGGCGGATTTCGATTGGTCAGTGCCTTCAAGTGAAAAGGCCCAAAGTACGGTTTGCAGTTGGTATCTAGCACCATTGAATGGGCATGAGTCTGCAGAAAAAAAAAAAGAGGCAAGAAAGAAACTGAACAAACAGAAAGATACAAGTTCGGAATGTGAGGGACTTCTCGGGCGAGTTGGAGCTCCCACTTCTTGCTCTTAACTTGTGACTCAATCTGCAGGAAATATTTTGACTCAGTCTGTTAGAAGCAAAAAAAAAGAATGGGACTGAGTTCAATTATTTTTTCTTGTCTCTGGCTGCTTTATTACATGCTTCATGCCTTATTTGCTTCATTTTTTAAAGGAACTTACAACGACGCTAAACCTCACATACAACGTAGTGCGGACAAAACAGCGGAACTATTTTTGGAGACAGGACGGTCAGGATTTCACATTTTCTAGAACTTGAACCACACAATTGCTGCTGCGTATCTTAAGACTAGCCATTACATGTTACCGCTTAATTGTCACTAATTGAAGGACGAGCACTTTAGCGTGTGCAAGCATGCCGTAAACTTTTTCCCCCTCTTTCTACTCGTACTCCTTCCTCCAGTGCAGGATAGATAATCAGGCTCAGCCTCATTACCGTGTTTGCCTTTACCTTACAAGTTACCTCTCTCTATCTCTCAGGCTCTAAATTTGAACCGATTGTTGAAAGAAACAGAAAAAAAAGGGTTGAAGTTTCCTTTTTTTAAGAATAAATTATCATAAAGCAGCTCTGTTTAGATAATAGACAAAAATTGATGGTGATGATACTGATGGAGGTATTCATAACTTACCGTCAGCGATTGGGTGGCGACTAATATTCATCTATAGCCTCTTCGAAGTATTAGGTTTCGAACTATATCAGGTATACTGTGCAAACAAGGCAACAGGCTTCAGTGCCCGACTGTAGGCAAGCTGCTTATTGTCTTCGTTTGAGATTCATCTAAATTGCTACCTTCATTTATCTCCCTTTATACTGTCCTTTCCCCCTCCCCACATGTAGGGTAGCAAACCAGACAAAGTTTAGGCAACCTGCTTGCCTTTCCTTCCTTCCTGCTCCATGTATTTTGGTCCTGTTCTAGTGTATGCATCTGTCGTTCGGTACCCTTAGAAACAATGTGAAATAAGCTCACTCAATAACGTTCAACGAAAACCTATACGTTTCACTTGCCAAAATTACAGCCGCAGTTTCTCACCAACACAGCCTCATCAGTCTTTGAATATTGAGCCATTAATTTCACGTTATCATATTGAAGCCTTCAAACGTTTATACGTAATTAATAACACCACCTCTGGTCTTTCTAATTGCAACTGTATCACATTTAACAAAGCAAGTTGTACCCGTATAGCTCCCACGCCTTGAACATTGCACCTACTTATGCCCTACTAGCACATTCAAGCACAGTATTTTTCCACAAAAATAGAGCTTTGGAATTCTCTACCCGGTAACATTTGTTCACTATCACTCAACGATTTTGTAGCTATCACTGGTAAGCACTTCGCTAACATGAAAAGCTCTTTTTTTGATCATTCGTCTTTTTGTGGATATGCGTGTTTTTAATGTGTAATGTACAGTAATATATAATGTTCCTACTCCGGCTAGAGCCCTATATTGGGCTGCAGTATATGTAAATAAATAAAAACAAATAAATAAATATCTACTACGCTCTCTCTCTACCACCTCTTATTGAATGTTGGCATGGTGTCACACCATTAAAGGGTGCCCTGTGAAACTTTCAAAGGGAATGTAAGGTTTCAATGAATCAGTTTGTTGAGTACCTGTACAGCTACTTTAAGGAAACGCAATAAGCTAAGCGCGATATAAAAAAAAAAACACATGCAAGTAGACTAAAGGAGCGCCACTATTCATCGTGAATCTTTTCTAAAAGCCTGTACAAAAGAAAAGAAATGTCAACCGAACCACGAAGTATTCGTTGTATCATAGTTAGACATGTTCAAAAAATTCTGGCGTTTAATGGCTATAAGCAACACATGGTCTCTGAGATACGACGTAGACAGGTACAATAGACTCAGTAGAAAAAAAAAACTGCGGCAAGAACGTCCGACAAGCAATAACGGCAGAGCTTCTATCGACGCAGAACCAAGACTACGGAACAAGCTAGCCAACAATATAAAAATCGATAAAAGCATTTGACATTCATCGGACCCCCCAATAGCGGTTTGTCACTTTCTCTCCTAGCGCTTTGTCGCGCTCTATTTTACTCATGTGGATGAAAGAGTTCGTCTACAAAACAACGTTCAGACTTCGCGTTTCCGCAGAACACGCTTAGAAAATGAAAGGATGGAGTCAAATCACAATGTGTTGATGCAAACAGTTGTTTCTCTTCTGTACAGCAGCACAAAACCCGGAAGCAGATAACTCCTGGGAATGACACAACTCATCTGCAGCCGATTGGTATCAAAAAAAAAAAAAAAAAGACGCGTTACAGAAAAACGAAATTCTCCAGAACTTGCACCAGTCTGGGCCAGCGAATATAAACGAAGACCAGCCGAGATGACTATGTTTGAGACAATAGCAAAGCTAACCAATGCGAAGTCATCGCATCAACCATCTGGGACTGTGGTCGCAGATACTGAAACGTAATGGAGCATCCTATGTCATTTGCTGGATAATGTACCGATCATCCACGCATATAAAAAATAAATGAAATAAATAAATAAATAAATAAATAAATAATTGCAATGGCAGTCACACAATAGAGGCCCCTAGAAAAGTCTCCAGCGAAAATGGACCCCTCATGGTATGCGTGTGGATGCAACAAAGAATGGCCAGCTAATGCAAAACTTTGAGAGTTGGCAAGGAAACACTGTAAGAAGCAAATATGAAACAACGATGACCATTAACGTTTCGACATATGTTACAGGCATGTGATAAATCGATCACCCATGCAACATGAGAAGTCTTTCCAGCTATAAGTTCGTGTTCCTGTAAATAGTCTTCGTGTTTATACTCTGCGCGCCGCTGCTGTGAGATAGAGCCCGCGTTATGTATAGTCGGCGGGACATCAATGGCAGACACGGAAAATGAGTCAAAGAAGCAAGGTCGAAAATCTACACCTTAGCTACGGCAATGTGATAGTTTTATGACGATTATCAGGATTGCACTACTTGGAGGATTTCCTCGGCTGACAAATCCCAATAAAGCCCTTCCGAGGGCACACATCATCATCGTAACTGGTGCAAAGGTCGGCCCTTCAAGTCTCCTCTTATGATTATGCAGTCTCCGGGATTGGCCCAGTTTACCATTACACTGTCTCTGGTATTGGCCCACCCACGTTTCTCTACAAGAAAGTTATCGATGGATACGAAACACTGGAGGAAGGCACATAAAGGAACGACTATTTCGGCTCATGTGTCAAGAGTATCCCTCTCGTCTTTTCAATCGATTGCCTTCGAACAAAAGCGAAAATGCAGAGGTCATGCTCAGTCTGCAAACTAGAAAACAATAACAAGAACAAAAGAAAGAAAAAATAACTACAGAAAAACAAGTTCAGCGCAAGCGGAGGACGCATTGCGGAAAAGAGTCTCAAAGCTGCCATCGTGCTTGCGCCACGAGGCGAAGTTTAACTTTCTTGTTTGTATAAGTCAGACTAAATTCCCCGCGTCCTCCGTGATCAGCTTTGCATCAAACTGAAAGTAATCCTCTTTCAAATGTTTTGTACTTTCTACTGCTCTCAGTGGCTTTTTTGAGACCATTCATCTGTCTACCTCGTCGCTTTACTACTTGTACTTTCCGTGCCCTCCACCCTCATTTCTTTTCTTTTTCGTAGCTGTAAATTCAAATCCTGTCCTCCAGCGACGCCACTATAGTATTCAGAGCGTTTTTCCTTTCTTTCCAGAAATTACTTTCTTATCGAAGAAAAGCTTCCATATTTTCAAATTTCTTGTTTTTTTTCGTAGTCCGTCGCTTCTCCAAGAATGTGGCCAATTGAGCCCTGATCTAAATAAGCAAGTGTGCTTAGGGATTGCGACATTTAGACGCAAGCAGATCGGTAGACCAGCTACTCCTTTCATTCTATTTCCTAGCTCGTAACTCGCAGCAAGAAATTAGCGTGTCTCCTATAATTTCGCTAGGCAATTCGAAGCAAGCTCAGAATAACGAAGGCAGGTAACTGAACAAATTTATGACGTTGTGATTTCACAACATTAAATGGGCAGAAAGTGGGAGAACGCGAGAAGCACGCGTAGCAGACTCGTATAAACCATCTAAGCGCCCAGCGTGGATTTCAATTTATGGCATATATTTTTGATGAAGATTCTTGAAAATTGAAAAGTAAAAAAAAAAAAATGCTGGCTCTCCCGTAATCGAGATAGATGCAAGCATGAAATGGCTACCGGCAAAGCAGATTGGTTGGAGACAATACTAGCCACAATCTTAAAATGGGTGTAGTGCATGTTCGTGACGGCACACCCTCCACACCACACCGTACCACGCCATACTGTGAACTGGTCCATAGGACGCAATAGTGTTCTGTCAGAGATAGAACCTCATTGCAAGTCTCGTCTCGGTCAAACAGTCCTCCGTGGTGCACCGGGCGCAACCGACTCGGACGCTGCCGTTGACGCTTCCGGTGCTCCGGACGCTCCGCGTACCTCATGGACCACTGGCGTTAAAAAGAGCACACGCAGCTCTGTCTGAGCACCAAACGATGACAACCAAGAGTATAGTGTCCTGTATCTGCCTTTTGAACTTCGCTATTAGAAATGACAAATTAAGCTTCAGTGTACTAGAGTTACAGCATGAGTGATATTGTGAACAAACATTTGTAAGAACTATGAAGCAATATTTCTTCTAACTTTTTGGGACGTAACTAACGTACGTAATGGGGTATTGTGATATTGTGGCACTGCCGCGTCGACGAAAACGTCGACACGGCAGTAGTGCTAATAAACGGGCAACATCGCGCCACCGCCGCCAAAGCTACCACGGTAGTGTAACCATCTCGTTTCAAAAGAAATGCTCATGTCTGCACCATCATCATTACTACCATAACCAGCACACATCATAATCATAATCATTGTTAGTCCACCCCACAGCACGAGCCATAAAGTGTGTTCGTAAACGTGTACAGCACGGCCAACATCAGGACATGTTGCCCCAAAAGCGTCGCAGCTCCGGGCTCATTTTAGCATGACTGAAATGCGGAAAGCTGATACGTCAGCGGCGACCAAAATACTGCCACAAATACGACGTGCCCGCGATCAAAGGTGACATGAAAATAGACACGCCCTCTTGCTCCTGTAGGAAAACAAAAATCACCTAAATAAAGATGCAAATTTAAAACGTCGTATCAGTCAGTATTGCAATGTTCAGTGTGGAAGGCTCTGAAACGTGCAAAGATATAAGGTGACCAAAAAAAAGGAAGGTGAACAAAGGTATGCTGAGGCAAGCGCCGTTATGACAGGAAGATTGATTGAAGGCTGCCTCTTTGCAAAGAGCGTGCATTCGACACTTCCAATGTCTCCGACATTAGTAAATATGTCATAAATATCCTCATTTACCAATACTGGCGTCTCCTTACCCTTACTTTGATTTTGCACGAAACAGATTTGAATCTGTTGAGGTGCCATTAGGGAACCCCTAAGAGCTTTCCAATCGGTTTTTTTAATCCTGTTTTTTTTTTTTCTTTTTTTAGGGGGCACGGCGAAGTTGTATTGCTCTACATCACCGACGCTAGCACGGCCTCGGCTAATAATAGATATATAGCAGAGTGTGGGTGTAGGCCAGTTGATGATTCATGATTTTGGGAAGTTGCCCGCAGCAAAACACGATACTTTATTGAATCTCAGTCTTTGAAAACGAAGGAAAGCAGCCCTAGCAACTACAGCAATGAATAGCGAAGTTCGACCCTGCAGCAGCTCCCAGGGAACGTACATGCTTGCGCAAGCGAATGTTAATGCACTTACCGGTTTGTTCAATGGAGTACCTGCCGCATTTTAATGAAATCTTACATAGGACAAAATGGCCAACTGGAAAGAGAAATTGTAGAGGCAGTGGCCATGCGGCGCTTTAACGATGTTAATTGCGTTAGCTCGCCCTCAGTTGCTGTTTCTCAGAAATAACTTTTGTTTCTTTCTATGTGATACACACGTGTTCGGTGAGTGAGTGAGTGAGTGAGTGAGTGAGTGAGTGAGTGAGTGAGTGAGTGAGTGAGTGAGTGAGTGACGAAACTTTATTGCAGATCCGTCGAGGACGCGCACTCGTCGCGCACCCGGCTAGTCCCATGTCGGGACCGGCAGGTCTAGCCCACCGCCCCGGTCGCGGGGACGTCGGACAGCCAGGATTTGCTTGTCAGCGAGGCTACGCAGAAGCGACTCCCACTGCTCCTTGATGAGCTTGGGGTATACGTCTACCCGTACTACCAGAGCATGTGCGCTAGAGTGGAAGTCTGCCTGCAGGACTGGCAGGCGTCGTCGTGATATACGTCGGGTAATCTTCGTGGAGAATGGACAGACATGGATATGTGCTGGTTTGTAGAAATCTAAGCGAAACGGCTTGCGCCCTATTCAACTTGGGGTGAGGGTGTGGAAGGAGCCTTCTAGACATGTAGAAGAATTTAATAACCTCGTTGAGAGTAGCGGGATCGTCCCTGTGGCCGTAGGGAGGAGGGGAGTTGGCGCTCCTTACAGAGGAAGCGCGGTTCGATAGGTCACGCGCAGCCTCGTGAGCAGAGTCATTGAAGTTCGGGAGATCCCCCTCGACCGACCCTACGTGAGCGGGAAACCAGTGAACTGAATGATGCGTGAAAGCATATGGACTAACGCCACTAAGAACACGAGCTGCTTGCTTGGCGATGCAACCCTTCTAATAAGCCCTAACTGCCATTTCGGAATCCCTATAGATCTCGGACCCAAGACCGCCTAGCAGGGCGAGGGCGATGGCGGCTTGCTGACACAGAAAAACTCTGATAGAATACTGTGGCACACGTGTTCGGTGCCACAGTAGTCTGTCAGCGTTTTCTTAGTATTTGTATTGCACCTCAGTTTAAGGCCACTCTGTGTTTTTAATGGTTTTACATTGATTTTCGGGCGCATACGTGTGTATGATCTATAAAAGCTTGGCATTCCCTCTTTAAATCATCAGTGGTCAGTACAGCGTCGTGTTGTCCTTTCCTTCAAGACTCGTGTTTTGCTTGCGGCAATTTCCCCAAATAAAATAATAATAGAGGCACACGCTATTCTGTTGCTATTGATGAAAATAATGCTATTATTATAATTTTTCTATAAGACCTGGATAAGTTACTCATTGGTGCCATTTTGGCCTTTTTCTCTCTAGGGTCTTTCAAAGTCAGGCATGTTGTCTTTACCGAATAAGATGCCAATAAATTTAAGCACAAACTCGATGTTAAGAGGATATATATATATATATATATATATATATATATATATATATATATATATATATATATATATATATATATATATATATATATATATATATATATATGATGCACCATATCACGGCGCTTATAGGTAACAATGACCGGGCACATCAATCACCTACCAGCTCCTTCCTACATTGTACGATTCTTTGACATGCCCACTGTCTTCAGGATGGATCTGAAAAAAACTAATATCAGTCAAAAGACATATCAGTAAGTCGCGAACACCAATATACAAATTCCTTTTGTGGTCATTCGGGTTAATCATAATAAGTTCAACACTATAACGACTAAAAAATTTATTAGATGACGGCGACTATCAGCAACATCTAGAATATACAAGGCTCACATTTTTGATGTTCTGGTTCCTTAAAGTGGCGAACAATAAATTCGATTGTTTTTTTTTTATATCTATTATGCTTTCTTAGCGTTTTTCATTGTGTTCTTAGGAGGCATTCATTTCACGGCACTTTTCCTCTGCCGTTAAATGCAATAATTGCAGGCTCTCACAATTACCTTGAGCAGAACAAGACGTTTTTGCATGGCAATGTGTCATGACTAGGTCGCGGGGTCGAATTCCGGCCACAGCACCCGCATTTCGATGAGGGCAAAATGCGAAAACACCCGTGTACTTAGATTTAGGTGCACGGTAAAGCCTCAAATGGTCCAACTTTCAGGTGTACCCCACTACGGCGTGCCTCATAATCAGGTCGTGGTTTTGACACGTAAAACTCCATAATATATAATTATGTGCCATGACAAACACACTGACCGACACGTCGGGGTAAGCACGACAGCGGCCTTAGAAGCCACGTGTTGATCACAGCTTCTGACACTTTCTTAGACTGAAATACCAAGCATTTAGACCCTGTTTGTTACACCCTTGATCGAATTTGTAGTCTTGCAACTAAAAAGTGCTAGTATATTCAGCTGTGACACGCGTGCTCGTAACTACGCATTTTTTAATATGAAGGGTAAGATGTTAAATGGCAACGCGGCGTGTGGATTTAACCATAACAGAAGATATTGAACGGGGACGAGGCAACCACGAAGGCAGCCATGACGGTAATGCTGCTGCTATATATTTTCGTTGTGCTGTCTAGAGCACGCTTATTATGTTCCAATATACTTTGTGTTGTTATCTTTGGGAACTGCCTAATCACTATACCCATGTTGTACCATATTCAGCATACTTTACACAAGGACACCAAACATATTTCTTTTTTTTTTATATCATGACTAAAATCACAAGTATACAACAAATAGCGCGCGCCGGACTATACGCGTGCTCTAAAAAGTGGCTGCATTGCTTCGGCGTTCACGAGCCATGGCCACCAGGCATCGCGTGGACTGCATGCTCAGGAATTATTTCCATCGTCCCCTCATTAGTTAATTAGCAGGTTACCTCGTAAATCTTCCTGGCGCGCACCAGTGGGCGCACGGAGGCAACCACATGCAGCTCAGAGGCAGCTTGTTAGAGATTGGACACATCTACGTGACGCTCGTGTCACAGTGTAATAAGAGCCGTAGTCAAGGGAGCAGCAGTTGCATCATTAAAAAAAAATGTACGCTGATGAAAAGAGAAAGAAAGTGAGAAAAAAGAAAGCAGATATGCTCCCGTATACTTCCCAAACTTTATTTTCTCTCTGTTGTGCGTATAGCATTTCGTTCCTTTCTTCTTTTATTCTAGTTCCGTCTCTACCTCTTCTCGCCTGAACTTTCGTTTGCCCCATGCCATGGGTCCTTTCGCATGTTATTCCATAGGGCTTTCCTTCTTTTATTTTGTTTTTTTTTCTACTTTGGTGCCAGGTTCTTCTGCCTTTGTGCTTGGCTTGCTGCTTTAATCTTGCTCATCTCAGGTTTGCAAATACAAATCTTATCTGAACACAAAAATCGCCACACGCAGAAACTACTTCGTTACAGTGACAATAAAATAAAGCGCGTTTAAATTATCCGAAAACGAGGATTATAGCGGGGGTGGGTAGTTAGTTCTCAGAAAGGATGTTTCTTGAATATATAACTATAGACCGACATCTCCATTGAGGGTTTTGCATGACTTGCTATGCCTTTCTGAAAGTCAGTATTGCATGTCAGAATCTGACTGTACTCGAGCGGTAAAACTGTGTTGCTTGACCCAGTTCGTACTTTCCCCTGATCTTTTCTTCATTTATTCTACATTTCGATTCCTGTGCATGTCTGGAGTAACAGTCTGCAGCGCTCCTGCTGTTGACCTCGGTCTCTATCTTCGTTCTCACAATTTATTTTGTTCCTTGCTTCATTGCTTCATTGTTCCTTGCTTCATTTAAAGAACCAAAACAATGCCCGGATTATAATGGACGCCGTGGAGGAAGGCAGAAGATAAATTTTGGCCACCTATGTAACACCCACGTGCACCTAAATTTAGTACATGAGCATTTTTTTTTATTCCGTCCTCATTGCAATGTTGGAGTCGCCTCCGGCAATCGACCCCGTGACCCCGTTTTGAACAGCACAGCGCCAAAGACAATGAGCCACCCCCTGGATTCAAACCTTGCTTTCTCACTACTTTCCTTTTTCTCTGCCTATATTATCCTTTTGGTTCGTTCACTGACCGAAATGCTCGCATGACGTGACATGCTCTTCTTTTTTTATTTGACTTCTTGCGTTTAAACGGAGAGATACAGCTGGCAAACTTGTTAGCTCGCTCGGACCCAAGTTCGCTATGACACACGCAAGACAGAGATTGTGATTGAACTGGCTCCCATGCTTACGATATTTCTCCGGCCATGTGAATGTAATTGTCTGCGTCATGGCGTTCGCTGGCTGCGCTTATTTTCGTCCTCGACACTCGTCTTCTTCTGTCGCTGTGGCGTAGTCGTTTGTTTTGCTGCCTCCTAGGGCACCAGCTGATCGAACGGTAACCTCAGTGCCGTACCATGCTCCCCTTTCTTTGCGAGTTTTGCTCAGTGATTCCGTACCCTTCTCCGTTTCACTGCTTGCCTTTCGCGCTCTGTGCATTTGACGACCAACTTCAATTTTAAGACAAATCCGGCTATGTGGAAAAGTACAGCGCACTAATGCATGCCCTGACGAAGAAAAAACCAGAAACCACTCGGGTGGTCCTTAATTATCAAATATAGAATATCAAAGCATATAATGTGCTCGAATATGAAATTTGCAATTGGCTGAGTCTCTATGTGCAGAGAACTGAAATTCTACACGAAGTCACATGGACACCCTTTTTTTCTCTTCTCACTTCTCAAGGGCAAATGGCGAAATCGTATATTTAAGAAAGCTTAAGAGACATCATTTCAGCACTAAGCAGACGCTCATGGAGCCCGCTCTCAGGATCACGGCACAGAGCAGAATTCACGAAGACGCCCGCTTCTGATAAGGGAGGGCGCCTTGACTGTTAATTTTACGAGTCACTGATTCGCAGCATTTGCGCCGTCCAAACAGATTGGTGGGTCCACGAGCAAATGACGCCTAACGGAATGCGTGCGGTTCGCAAGTTTCGGGCGCGATTTCTCATCAGGCCTCGCGTCTCGCGGTGCGTCTCCGTTAACCTTCTTCCAACGCCTCAGAATTCGAGAGGCTAATCAATATCTGAATTGCATAAGCTCAGTGCTTCAACCCTGCGCCAACATGGTTGTGTCGTCTTCAAACTCCAACGATCGCTCATTAAACACTCTGGCATAAGGAAACAACATTCATGGAATAGCCACATTTTGATTGCAGTTCAAATGGAGGAATGAACATTGTACTGGGAATGCCTTACCATCACTGACGTTGACAATGTCCATGCATTGTTAAATTGTATCACACTGAAGTTAGTAATAATTCTATTAGGCAAGGAAAACAAGAGAGCCTCACGCAGAAGACGCTGTTGCACGCACCCACGTCATTTTGGGATGATCGCTGCGACGATTCCGAAACAGGTCTCATATGAGCCTTCCTTCTTCGAAATCACTTCGCGCCTTGGAAGTCTAGCCTCAAAGCATCCCCACCTGAACTTATTTTATTGTTTATCTCTACCTTCTTTATCTCCGTTACCATCCTAATATGCAATAAATATCACATCTGTGGCGTCCCTATAAAAATACATATGTAAGGAATTGTCATATCCAATAATTTCATACGGAAAATACGGTCTCCCATACCAAATCATGTATATTGTCACGGGGTGGTGACGTTGAAGAACACAGTAGCATTACTGTGAAAGACAAAAAACACTTTTATTGTGCGAGCCTGTGCCCACAAAAGCAGGCTACACTTATAGCACAACGATAGCGGCAAACACGGTCGGCGATCGTCGAAAATCTGATGAGCGGGTCAAGCGCGTCGGCTTTTATACATCAGTCGTCGAATGTTCCAGAGTAATCGCTGGGACCCGCTTGCCTTCCACAAAGTTCTACATTATTCGCGTCGCGCACACATGGGCCGCTATTTTGTAGCGATGCCTTATTCTATGCTATTCTTATTATCCACCACACACGGCCGCCTGATCGCGTTGATAATGTGGGCAGACCGTCGCTCTGACCAGTGGCCAAGCGCGAAAAGCCTTAAAAGGCATAGAATCGGAAAAGGCATCACTACAAAATACTGGCCATGCAATCAGATTACACAAGGTTCGGTCACAGACAGCGGATGGAACCATCGATAACATTCCATAAACTTCCGATACATGCAGGCGCGTCCTGCGCTGTGCGATAACATTTGTTAGGCGGTGAAACGTGTCGCCCGATAAAGACAAGTACACGTGTCAATATTACCATAAGTTAGATTATGGGGTTTTACGTGCCAAAACCGCTTTCTGATTATGAGGCACGCCGTAGTGAAGGGCTCCGGAAATTTTGACCACCTGGGGTTCTTTAACGTGCACCTAAATCTAAGTACACAGGTGTTTTCGCATTTCGCCTCCTTCGAAATACGGCCGCCGTGGCCGGGATTCGATCCCGCGACCTCGTGCTCAGCAGCCCAACACCATAGCCACTGAGCAACCACGGCGCGTAATATTACCATAAGTCATATGGTATAATTAAATATATGAGTTATGGGCATATGAGTTTGTTTCGATACAGATGTTATTTTTGTATAAAGTAATTGCCAATGCAATAAATTTTTATCCGACATTCCAAGGATGTAGCAAGCGCACATACAAACATATTCTTTATCATACACCCTTCTTCGCCCTTCTTGCTTCTACATGCAAAAATTGTAAGGAATCTATCACTTTATTTAGCTTTGTCTGCTTAATATTTCTGCACGTCATGCTTTTCTATAGAGTTTCGCCCGAAGACTCAAGCAACGTCATAACTTGCATTTCACGGGACTTCTAGCAGCGCTCACGGCAGTGAGTTAAGTGGTCAGATGTTGAAGCTAGGTTGTGACAACTGCATGTAGCCCTGTGTGCTAGCAATTGGGAATCAGATGATTTAAATAGAACAGATTATCGGAGACAAAAGTCATTATGTGTGACGTTTGCCAGTGGTAATAAAAAAATGGTTGAAGCGCAGTGAGACTTTCCGGATCAGGATTACTGATGAAGTACAAGCTTCGATTGTTTGTGATGACGTATGAACGATACGACAAAATCCAGATACGAAACGACAAATCAGCGCTCCTCCTGTCGTATGTGTTGCTTTGGTTTTCGTCATTAGCAGGTTTTATGAACGCTGTCAAGATGAACGAACTCGCCCAAACGAAGGTATTGCTGCCACAAAATACGATACGAATAAGAGACCAAGTGATTTTAGCGTGGCCTATTATTTCAGAATAAAAGCGGCACTGTACTCGGAGCTTACGTCCTGGCTGAAACAGAGTGCATAGTTTAAGCATACCCGTCTGCCCAGTATACGCAAAAAAAAAAAAAAGAACTTCGCGCATCCCGGAAAACGATACATTCGTTATATGTTATACACGCGAATTTTGACCAAACAGTTGAAAAGAAGAAGCTGGAACGAGTTAGAGTGAACATGGGTGAAATTGAACATCGAACATATCAGATGTGGACGCTGTCCGTAAAAACAGCACACTTACGTATGGTCAGTCCAGTCTGCCGGCCGGCTCAGGTGACAACGCCGAGCAAAAGAATAATGTAGTAACAGAAAAGGGGAAACAGGAAGAAGAACCACGGGGCAACCTTGAAGCGTCCAATACACCCCTCCCCCCCTGCCTTCCCCCCATGCACAATACGTTACACTATACGAGTAATAGTAATTGCAATAAACAAAGCAAATAAATGCTGATAACTCTTCCAGGGTCATCCGTCGGAAGGCGGTTTTGTCGCCTCGCCAGGCCCGAAGCCCCGCTCCATTACTACAATCACTTGCGCGCCTCCATTACGCGAGCGGGCGAGGACTGGCTCATCACGCAGCGCAAATCTCGTGCCGCAACGGCTGGACAGGAGCCGTCCGGCGGTCTCGAAATTAAATTCGGCTCGGTGCCCCATTCACTGCATGCAGCGTCGCGCAGCGAGAGGCATACGAGAGACGTCTTCCCGACTTTCCCTTTGTCTCCGCTCCACAGCCTCTATAAGAAGGGCTTGAAAAAGTACCCAGGTTTCCAACTATAGATGCACCACATTTCGCTCTATATGCAGAACTCTTCACAGCTGCGAGAGAGTGGTTTTGAGCAGAGTGTTTTAAATGGCCTTAGCTTTACATTGCTGTTTGCTCAGATTTGCGCCGTTGGCGCCGTCCGCCGTGGTGTACAGATCCCGGAGATAGCGAAGTTTACCGGTGCCATAGGTGTGTGCCACTAGGCGTGTGTCATTGTACATGTCATGCGACTGGGTGTGTGCCATCCTTGTCTTGTAGTCGTCGGCCCGCCAGCATCGCCACGTGCTCGTCGTCGTACAGTCGTCGTTATCGAGTCATCATCACGCCGTCTTCTTCATGCCATCGTGTTCATACAGTATCATTTATAGTGGTCGTCCCGCCATCGTCATTATACACTTCCAGTCGTTGTGGTGTGAACTACTCCTCTTGTCCTTTGTGTTTTTTGACTGGTTTTTTCCTTCAAGTATGTACCAACTGGCCCTGATTTCAACCCTTATACACTCGTCGTCATCCCACTTCGTCATGCCGTCATCGTCGCCTTCGTCGTTCCATCTAAGTCATTCCTTCTTCGCCATTCAATTGCCATTAAGCTGCCGCCATTCAGTCATGATTATAACCAGTGGCGTAGCAACAGGGGGGGGGGGGGGCCGGGGGGCCGCGGGCTCCGGGTGCAAGGGGCCAGTGGGGGGCTGTCATATACGTCTGAAGACACCCGGAACTTGTTGATATCCTCGCCTTCCTCGACTACAGCCGGGGGGGGGGGGGGGGGGGGGGGGTTAACAGAAGACCTATGGGCCCCGGGTGCCAGACGACCTAGCTACGCCACTGATTATGACGCCGTTGCCACGCCATCGCCATCATACAGCCGTAGTCATGCAATCGCTTTCATACAGTAGTCGTGATGCCGTCGTGGTCGTTTCATTGCGGTTAATATCTGAGCCAACGGAGAGGAGCAATGCAGTTCGAATGACTTCGCTATGAGCATCCGTCACACTTGAAAGTCACAAAAGAGACATGATCTGAGGAGCCCCAAGCGATTCGGCGAGCTCGAGACCAGGAGCCGGAACGAGGAACCCACTCCCCAGCGTAACAGTCCTTTCGGTTTTTTCTTTCTTTCTTTTTTTTTTTGAGCTCAGTCTGAGCAAGTAGCATCGTTATTCGGGAACTAAATTGAAAAAAAATAATAATAAATAAATAAACAAGAAGTTGCGGTGGAGCCCACAGCGAACGCAAGTAGCAAACAAAGCGAGACGGAAATTTAAGAAAGTGAAGGAAAAATTGAAGCAGGTAGAAAGAAAAAAGTGGCAGTTTAGTCACAAGGATGAAGCACTGGTAGCTACAGCAAGGTATTCGAATAATACAACAAAGTGATATGTTGGGCGAGTTGGTGCCCAGCTAACCTGGCGTACTGTGCCGCAAAGTAAAAAAAAATCTAAGAAAAAAAAAATAAAACCTAATGGGCAGAAATAGCGCCAAGCAAACAAATACATTTATTTGCGGAGACCACACTTAATGTATAAGCTGCGTGAATCTGCTCAGTATAAGAGCACAAGCGCCGCACGCGCAGACAAGCTATCAACGAGCAGTATGGAAAAGCCGATATTCACTGTTGTAAAGAGAAACAAAAGGAAAGAACACTAATACAAGAATCACGTCTTTTTTTCATATCTCATAGGTCTCCAGCAACTCATATGTAATCACATCCTTGCTTCTTCCTATTATGCGCGTTACCTTAAATTGCGGTGCGTAGCTACACGAAGCACAGTGAATTGGCAGGTGGGATTCCGCTTCACACGTAATTGATAAAATTTGTTGACTTATACGGCCGTTGACACAGCGGCCTTTTTGGCCTATGTGTAATTTGCCATAACTCGCATGCAAGAGACCACTTTAGTGTCTCTTTGCTTCCTCCCACGCGCACTCAGTGCTCACTCTCTCACTCCTTTTCTCTTTCTATTCCTTCTTCCTTTACCCCCAGTGTAGGGTAGCAAACCGGACGTTCGTCCGACCTCCCTGCCTTTCCTCTCCTTGTTTTCTCACTCTCCCTCACAAGAAACTCACAGATAGCGACCACTGTAAAGCGGAGAAGTAGTCTGGCGTGCTTCTTTTACAGCGAAGCTGTCTGTGGCAAGGATGACGGGATTTCTTCGTGGCGTAACGTCGGAAGAACACAATGGTGGGCCGATCCTCGTGGCAGTGCAGGGCAGAGCTATGGCTCATACCTCCGTAAGTCATGAGCTATGACTCATACCCCCGTAAGTCACAAGCAGTGACTCATCAATGGCTCATATCCCCGTAAGCATTGGCTCATCATCCAACAAGGCAGAGACTACAAGCACTCAGCAAAGGGAAGCGAAAAGTACATGCATTCTTTGGAATCACGCATACCACATAGAAAACAGCATACATTTCAATGAAAAAAAAAACAAGTTCAAAACAAGCATCCGAACTACACAATTGATGATAAGGCGCTGCCGATAACAATGCGGAGCACGTAGCGGTCTCCACACACGTTTTCCTTTAAAGATTGCTGTTGCGCAAGCTGCCACGGCGACGACAGCTTGCGACGTGGAGAGTGACGTCCCTACCCTTTCGCATATAAAATAACCAGCCTAGCAACTGAGTTCAATGTTGTTGAAGCACCGCTATGGGCGGTGGCGTGCTGTCCAAATTACCATCATTCCCATTACTACCACAACTCTACACTAGCACTACTACCATTATTCCAAAGCCATAAAGAATTACGTACTCCCCTCAGTAGTTGCAGTAGGGACTTTCAACAGCTTCAGAGGACATCTACTTTTGCAGGGCTGGGATGGCGAGTCAATTTTTTGCGAGGAGACTTAGCAACTCAAGACGAAATGCAGTCTCAAAGCTTCGACAGCTCGTTCGAGGCAGAAAAAAAACAACAATCAGTACATCATGTCTGTTTGAAATTTTTTTCTGGTTGCGGGCAATCGAATTTTGTGCACATACGGCCCTATACCTGCGATTCTTTTTCACCCGCATATTTCCGCATGCAACGGAAATAATGTTATCGCCAGACATGGCAGCACTTGGCCCGCTTCAGGCCGAACGAGTAGACGCTTCTTACAAGTTTCATCCTTCATTGGAAGCGAATGGTGTTGTAAACACTCGCCATGCTTTGTCTCATATCGGCAGCAACGTTCGAACGATATCTCCGTGCTCCTCTCGAGGTTGGTTCTCGTTATCAAGGAGCGAAGTTTTTTAGTTTGGTCACACATAGTTGACAGGTCACAGTGACACTGACGATAATTTATTGGCATCGCCT